>NC_063060.1:22326101-22490330 GCF_018812025.1 Megalobrama amblycephala | reverse complement strand
TTGCGAAACTAAAGAAGTCATTCAGCATCGTCGAGAGGTTAAAAGGAATTGGATTTACGGTCGTGCTTGCCGTCGCTTCTTTATCGTCATCGTGTTATACCCGCCAATAGCGAGCAAGGTGGATAAGCCAGTCTGTGATTGGTTCCCGCAAAAGTGTAACAGAAGCAGTAGAAATGAGTGTACGGGTTTCCAGACTGAGTTGCCGGGCGAAATCAAATCGCCGGCAGATCAGGCTGGGTTTACCCAGACTGGTATGAGCACAAAATCTGTGGAACTGTAAAATTATACGCAATCCCACGCAATCAGATCTTTCAGTATCGATATGTAAAGAACAAAATTTTTTTTTGATACTACATTGCACTTTGATTATGATTTCAGATGGCTTTTTAAAAGACTACAATTCTATATATATGTAAAAATATGTATATATAAAAATAATATATGAACACGGTATATAAGTTGAAGTGGACTTCACTCAAAATAATCGCTCCTTAGGAATGCCCTACAAACATCATCAAAGAAAGTCAGGGGTCGCGCAGATTATGATATAATATAAATAGATATTGCAATTTACTTTACTTTCAAATTTAAAATATATAAAATACATATACAAAACACACATTATGTATGTAATGTAATACAATCAAAACTTATATGTTTATTATGTACTTGTATAACTATTGCAGCTATTAATTGACTATTAACAGATTTGAAGCTGTACTAACTGTCATGCCATATGAAAAATTCTGATTTGGTTAACTATGTGTAAATGTGTTCTTAAACCATGGTCTGTCTCATCTCAGGCGCTTTCTTTGCCCATGCGCAGCCGCCCGAGGTAAATAAAATAAAACAAAAAAATGTCAGCTGCTCAGCTGCTTCTAAACACTTTTACTTTATGCCTATTCATACAATAGAACATGGAAATATAACATTCATCACCATAATCATTCATAAATACATTCGTTTGTATATTAACAAAATTTATGAATACTAAAAATGCATACTTAAGTTCCTCAATTGCAGAGCCATTTAAAAACTCTTTCAGCGGCTCTGCTCCATCATAATTCTGACTGTTGATGTGGTGCACGATGACAGTTGGGTGATTTTTCCTCTCTACTTCCTGTGAAGTGATGTATCGATGTTCCTTATTCCCTATGGCGTTCGCATTGCCCTTCAAACTGAACATGTTTCGCTTCCTTCGGATTGGGATCTCACTTGAGACGGCGAAATACCCTGTGAAGTCCACTTCACAGTCCACTTACGGTCGAATGAAATGCACCTTTTGAGTTGGAGGAGGGAAGGAACACATTCCTAAACTAGAACACAGTCACTACCGGATTATCTGCCCTACAGGCTAAATGCATTTCATGGCTACTGAGTTTATGAGTAGGTTGTGAACAGCAGGCCACCTCCTCAATGAACCTCCACAATGTTTCTGTTCACCTCTGTTCCATCTCACACCTTCCAAGTTCTCGGATGACATACAAAATATGCATTGCATTGCATCCCTAGGACCACTACATTAGAGTACAGTAGGGTTGCAACAACTAATTGATATAATCGATTGTATCGATTAATCGATTGCACTGTACCTGGGAAACCATCAGCCAGTCATGCCGTTTATAGTAGTGAATAACCCGTTTCTATGGATAAAACGCATATGAAAGATAGTGGAGGACACAGAGTGAGCTGCTGCTGCTGCAGGAAAGTTACATGATCCAGTTGTCCAAAATATGAGAATGCTTTATATTAATAAGCGCTTCAAACAAACGCATAAGCGTTTACCGCGTCTTGTCCTCTTTTGGCTTGACAGATTTGTGTGATGTTTAATGCCTTTGACATGTGTTTTCCTCAGCATATAACTTTTATGGTTATATCTTTATCTGTAAATGTCAGAAAGTCCCGCGAGTATTTCCATTTTGTATATTCTGGCAACAAGCGTCTTGTTAAACCAAGGGTGTCCAGTCTCGGTCCTGGAAGGCTGCTGTCCTGCAGAGATTAGCTCCAACCCTAATTAAACACAACTGAACCAGCTAATCAAGGTCTAACTAGGCGTACTAGGAACTTACAGGCAGGTTTTTTTGGAGCTAGTTGGAGCAAAACTCTGCAGGACAGTGGCCCTCCAGGACCAAGTCTGGACACCCCTGTGTTTATATATATTTTTATTTATTTTAAACAATATTGAAGTCTCTGTGGTCACAGCTTTAACATGTCAACTCTTTCATTGTAGTGTAATAGTTAATGTAAATAGTTGTGGGATAAATCTTGCTATTTTTATATGTTTATTAAGGCAGCTACAACTGAGGAAAAAATTAAATTGCTCCACTGTACAACACGTGGTTTAAGTGGAAATAATATTGATTTTGTCAACTCTGTCAGATGTCAACTCCATCAAGTTTTATGGTTTTTTTTTTTTTTTTTTTTTTTTTTTTTGCATATGGGTAATTCTTCTGATGTTGTTTCATGATTCTGTTTACATATACTGTATATTTGGCCCCATCTGGACCTTTGTCAACTCCATCATTATTTAACACCGTCAGGTGAAGGTTTTTGTTAATTTTGAAAGAAATGTCTTATTTTTTTTCAATTTATTGTGTAAAAATTAAAACATCAATGGAAGTACATGATATTAGGTTTCATTTACCTAAGAACATTGGTGATGTATGTTTAATATTAAAAGGAGGGAGGATAATTAAGGAATTTTGGAACTGGATTGTAAAGTGTGGATTGTAATAGTGTGAAAACAGAAAAACAAAACAAAAAAACAATGTATTTTATGACTTAGCTCCTTTATTGAACATAACTGAATAGACTGTTTTTGGATGGATTAAATTATATTAGCATGCTTTTTAATGTGTCTGGCGGAGTTGACACGAATTAAGTTATGAAGTGAATACATATTAATTTTTAGAAAAATATTTTCATAAAAACCTGTTCCCTTACATGGTTCATTATCTGAGACCTTTGTCTACAAAAATACACATTTTTAATAATGTAGTGTTAGTTTTTATTTTTTAAATATCTAAAACATGTTTTGTCCCTTATCTCAAGTGCAAAAAAAAAAAAAAAAAATACACTGACTAAAATACACATTTTGCTAAAATATTTTTGTTAGAAATTAAAATAAATACACTATTATTGTATAGCCCATTATGTTCAGACGAGTGAATGTGTGTTCTTCATACCAAGAACACACAAGTTAACATTTTGTGCTTTTGTTTTTGTTTATCATCATTTACACAAGACATTACATAAGTTAGTAGATGCAAGGAAGCCAAAAGACTCAATAGCTTAGACCAGGGATGTCCATACATGGTCCTGGAGGAGCACTGTCCTGCCTCAACACAACTGCCTGGAAGTTTCTAATATGTTTAGTAAAACCTTGATGCTGGATTAGGTGTGTTTAATTGTGGTTAGCGCTAAACTCTGCAAGACAGTGGAGCTCCAGGAACAGGATTGGACACCTTAGACTGAGGATATGATGAAATCAAACTACTCCGTACATACGTTAAATAATTATGACGGAAACAGATCTTGTGACAGAAGTATACAAAAACTGGACTGTAGAATCCAAACAAACAATAAGTACTAATTATCATCGTGAAGACCAAATTTATATGCAAACAAATATACAAACAGAATCTATCTAATTTGTTTAACAAATGATTATATTGACACCAACACACCAGGAAAAATAAGCAAAATTCACTCATTCAACATAATATGTGCTTGGAGATAACCTGTGTAATTTATGCCAAATTAAAGATACATTGTGTAAGAATCTGCTTTTGTAGTGCATGCAGAGTTTAACAGGTCACACAAACCTTTTAAATACATTTTCCCTCAGGTTAAAGAAAACTGTAGAATGTTTCGGAAGGCTACCTCTCAGTTTAGTACTTTGAACACTAACACATATAAAGGTGAATCCAGTTTTAAGGGAAAGGAATGCTAATGTGCATTCTGAAATTCAAAAATAATTTAAATAATAAGGTATCTAGAATATATAATATGACTCATCCCTTTTCTTAAACAATGGTTAAAAGGGCTGAAATGTGGTGTTTATCATTTTTTAAAACATTGTTGTTTTGAGGAAAATAACATAGACATTGGCATTTTTTCCAAAACTACGTTGCTACCTAAACAACATGTAGCTCTATTCTAGAATTTTCTGAAATAATTTAAACTGTCAATTCTATTTCAATTATTTCTGTATTTATTGAAGAAGAAGAATTTACAAAGAGTATAAATAAGTTGATCTCCCCCTCCTTCTTACAATCTGCTTCATCACATGAGGTCATGATACAGTTTTCACTCAATATGCTTCTCATTAACGGAAACACGTGCGATTTTTGGGGTAGACATTATCAGACGGTTTACATTAAATCTGATTAAACATAATTTTAGATAGAAACACAGCTTTATCTATATCAAATTTTCTGTAATGACATCTATTAAAGTAAGAGTTTCTGATCAGTTTTTGAAGAAGGTGCACTGATAGAGAAGCATGTCCTGCAGTTATTATCACGAAAGTCGACATTTTTACAACTATAGATGTAGAATATCAGCTGCATTTAGTTATTACATTTTTTATTGAACTAACTATTGTTTTGGGGTGGAACTCCCATCGCTTTCATAGGATATTGAGGGAATAAAAGATTTGTGCCTTTTCATTTCCCTAAAAAATCTAACCAGTTTAAACTGCAACACACTATATTTGCATCAAGTCCAAGCAGCAAAGAAAACATGTTTTGAAATAAACAGTCTATTTCATGCTATTAAAAGCCCTCCAAAAAAACAAAAAACAACATCACTTGTGAAACATCCAGTGAAATATAATGAGATGATTGATATTTTGTCAAAATACATGACTACTTTTGAATGGCTGTCAATGGAGAAAGATGCTTTACTGCACACATAATGGTGCAGTTCCAGCCTGTGCTAGCCAGCCAAACCTCGACTCCCTGTTGTCAAGGTAATGTGGGTGTCTACAGCAAGAAATGATTTTTCACCCTACCTTTTATCCATTTAATAGATTAAATTAAGACAAATCATGCCAGTTCTTTTTTTCACATTTTAACAGATGTTAAAAAGTGGGAAACGGTCTGACATTGATTTTAACACGCATCACATCAATGAAAGGTGTAATTTCTGGTTTTATAGACATTTTACAGTGCATCCACTGGGCCTCATTCATAAAACATGAGCAGAACATATTTATGTGTAAAATGTTCATAAATCCAGTCTTTCTAATTATTAAATTAAATGCAAAATGCTTTTACAGAGAAATTTGTTTTGCTTGTGTTTCATGAATGAGGCCCACCATGGTTGTGATATCTGAATGCTCATAGCAGCTGCTCTTAGTTTGGCCCTGAAAGATCCACATAACTGTACACACCCTTTTTAAAATTGTAGAGTTTTCCATCTCATCCTTAAATGCCAGTTTTTCTCCTAACATTCTGATCTTAGAATGGTGGTTTAAATCTGAAATCAAACCAATTATCCCTGCTACATATCTGACACACTTTTAGCTCAAACATACCTGACCTCTTTAAAAACAGCGAAAGTAAGTCAGACTTAAAAGAAAACTACATGTGTCATTTCACTCATCTGGGAACTGAAACAAGGCCAGTAGGCCATTGCTTGTGGCTTTCATTTCATCTGAAATTAATGATTAGCTGCAAGTGAATCTGCTGGGACTGAGCCAATTTGATATTTTTTCCTTCACAGGTCTGCTGGGAACATATGGAGAAACTTTGCATTTGACATGATAAAACAAATATGAGTATCATAATGTTGAACTGACAGCTCCCTGCTGTATGTTTCTATCTCATAACCTTTTTTTTAACCCCTCATTTTTGAGTCTATCAGCATTCTGAACTGCAGGTACAGAGGTGCAGCATGTATTCAGACTTTTTTTCACTCTTTGTTATATTGCAGCCATTTGCTAAAATCATTTAAGTTCATTTTTTTTCCTCATTAATGTACACACAGCACCCCATATTGACAGAAAAACCACAGAATTGTTGACATTTTTGCAGATTTATTAAAAAAGAAAAACTGAAATATCACATGGTCCTAAGTATTCAGACCCTTTGCTCAGTATTTAGTAGAAGCACCCTTTTGATCTAATACAGCCATAAGTCTTTTTGGGAAAGATGCAACAAGTTTTTCACACCTGGATTTGGGGATCCTCTGCCATTCCTCCTTGTGGATCCTCTCCAGTTCTGTCAGGTTGGATGGTAAACGTTGGTGGACAGCCATTTTTAGGTCTCTCCAGAAATGCTAAATTGGGTTTAAGTCAGGGCTCTGGCTGGGCCATTCAAGAACAGTCACGGAGTTGTTGTGAAGCCATTCCTTTGTTATTTTAGCTGTGTGCTTAGGGTCATTGTCTTGTTGGAAGGTAAACCTTCGGCCCAGTCTGAGGTCCTGAGCACTCTGGAGAAGGTTTTCGTCCAGGATATCCCTGTACTTGGCCACATTCATCTTTCCCTCGAGCGCAACCAGTCGTCCTGTCCCTGCAGCTGAAAAACACCCCCACAGCATGATGCTGCCACCACCACCATGCTTCACTGTTGGGACTGTATTGGACATGTGATGATCAGTGCCTGGTTTTCTCCACACATACCGCTTAGAATTAAGGCCAAAAAGTTCTATCTTGGTCTCATCAGACCAGAGAATCTTATTTCTCACCATCTTGGAGTCCTTCAGGTGTTTTTTAGCAAACTCCATGCGGGCTTTCATGTGTCTTGCACCGAGCAGAGGCTTCCGTCGGGCCACTCTGCCATAAAGCCCCGACTGGTGGAGGGCTGCAGTGATGGTTGACTTCCTACAACTTTCTCCCATCTCCCGACTGCATCTCTGGAGCTCAGCCACAGTGATCTTTGGGTTCTTCTTTACCTCTCTCACCAAGGCTCTTCTCCCCCGATTGCTCATTTTGGCCAGACAGCCAGCTTTAGGAAGGGTTCTGGTTATCCCAAACGTCTTCCATTTAAGGATTATGGAGGCCACTGTGCTCTTAGGAACCTTAAGTGCAGCAGAAATTTTTTTTGTAACCTTGGCCAGATCTGTGCCTTGCCACAATTCTGTCTCTGAGCTCTTCAGGCAGTTCCTTTGACCTCATGATTCTCATTTGCTCTGACATGCACTGTGAGCTGTAAGGTCTTATATAGACGTGTGGCTTTCCTAATCAAGTCCAATCAGTATAATCAAACACAGCTGGACTCAAATGAAGGTGTAGAACCATCTCAAGGATGATCAGAAGAAATGGACAGCACCTGAGTTAAATATATGAGTGTCAAAGCAAAGGGTCTGAATACTTAGGACCATGTGATATTTCAGTTTTTCTTTATTAATAAATCTGCAAAAATGTCAACAATTCTGTGTTTTTCTGTCAATATGGGGTGCTGTGTGTACATTAATGAGGGAAAAAATGAACTTAAATGATTTTAGCAAATGGCTGCAATATAACAAAGAGTGAAAAATTTAAGGGGGTCTGAATACTTTCCATACCCACTGTATGTACCGGTATGTATGTATGTATGTATGTATATGTGTGTGTGTGTGTGCGACGGGTCATTTATTTGTCCAAAGGCCTTGATAATAATAAAAAACAAACCTATGACATCCGAAGTATGTAAGGTTGTACAACTAGATCTTTATTGAATCCAAAAGGTTTAAAGGCATTTTTAAAGATTCTAAAGTGTCAAAAGGTCATTCGGTTTAACCGTCCAAAGGCTAATACAGCCATTTCATTTGTGATTAAAATATCTTAAAATGTTATAAATGTATACATTTTTTTTTTATTCTGTCATGATTTTATAACATCATATATCAACAGAGTGCAAATGGTATTAAAATTATGTGTAGAAGTCGTTGCTTTGTTATGAGAAAAAATGTCCGGAAAAATGAATTTTAGGGTGCTTTCACATTAGCACTTTTGGTGCACACCCGGGTTTGATTGACGTCAAGAGTTCAGTACGTTTGGATGATGCGAACACTGTCTTCTGAACTCGAGTGCGCACCCGTGAACCGTACCCGAGTCCGCTTAAAAAGAGTGGTCCGGAGTGCGGTTCAAGTAAACTCCGGTACGGTTCGCTTCTGATATGAATGCAAACGTACCAAATTGCGGAAGTGAACCACTATTAATGCCATATTATTTGATAAAAATGTGTGTGTGTGTTTCACTCACTTTCCCGACGAGCATGACTGACATGCTGCAAGCAGAGAGCTGTAGTGTAGCCTTTCTCATTTCTGCTCGCCTTCAGCGTTATACATTCCCGGCAAAACCCGTTATGAACAAAAGTGCTGTTATGAACAAAACCAACGGTTCAAAAACAAAAATATAAAAGTGAGGAGAGCAACTTTATGCATTTTACTCGTTACTAAGCAACGGAGTAAACAGCTGCTGGTTTGATGACGCAAACGAACCGAGGTTCGGACCCAAATAATATAATGTGAACACAGTCCAGTGGGGGCAGGGGGAGGGTGGATCAAACTCTGGTTCGGTCCAGGCAATCGAACCAAGTGTGAAAGCACCGTCATTCAGAGTGACCAATATAAAGGGACCTGTCAAACGATTAATCACGATTAATCGCATACAAAATAAAAGTTTGAGTTTGCCTAATATATGTGGGTGTACTGTGTGTAATTATTATGTATATATAAATACAAACACATCCATGTATATATTTGAGAAATATTTACAAGTATATGTATTTATTTATATTTTTATATAATTTATATTATATATAAATACATTTTTTGTACATAAATAACATATTTCTCTTAAATATATACATTAATTAGTGTGTATTTATATATATATATATATATATATATATATATATATATATATATATATATATATATATATATATACATATTAATTACACACATTACTCTCACATATATTATACAAACTCAAACTTTTATTTTGTATGCGATTAATCACGATTAATCGTTTGACAGCCCTAATATATATATATATATTAATATATATATACGCACGCACGCACACACACACACACACACACACAAACGCAGTTATCGCAGCATCCGTTTTTTCTGTAATAATTTGGCTAGCGTTTCAATTCATGAACATGCTTTTAAACCATTCAAGTGCCACAAGACAAATGAGCTGTCTGTGAATGTCATGTCTGTGTGACACACATTCGACTCGCTTGCACAGAAAGATGCGTGCCTGTATGGAGTTCTCTTTCGCGCTAAAACAAACAATAACACAGAGAATTATGCCAGCTTTGTCGATATCCTCATAAGAGCAGTCTTAAATTAGTTAAAAAAACATCTTAAATGAACTTACCTGCAGCAGGTCTTAAAGGGTTAGTTCACCCCAAAATTTAATTTCTATCATTAATTACTCACCCTCATGTCGTTCCAAACCTTTGTTCATCTTCGGAACACAATGAATGTATTTTTGATCAAATCCGAGTGTTTTTTTTTTTTTTAAAAAAAAATTTTATCTCCTATAGACAGCAACGAAATTACCACATTCAAGGTCCAGAGAAGTAGTAAAGACATCGTTTACGTCAATCTGTAAACACTCATCTGACGTTATGAAGTGAGTTTGGAGTAAAAACATGTTATTAAATGTCTTTTGTTGGACAAGTGGTCCATAAATGCTTCTCATGTTTGGAAAGGTGTTTGATGTGTGTTGCTTTTTCAAATGCATGTTATAAGCGACTTAAACATGAGTGCTTTCAGATGGAGCAACATTTACTACTGATCACAGAGCCGTGCTTTACTGACAAGCTGCGCATAAAATAAATTGCAGCCTTTGCGATTTCATAATTGCGCTGAGCCAAATCTTTTAAGTAGACAATCGGTTGTAGATGGTTGCTACAAAATGGTTACAATAAGTAGTTGTTGTGTAGAATCTGATATAAAACAGATATTGTTTTGGTTTTTCATGTGTCAGCTTGCAATGAGGTGCATTTTTCTGCATTAGTTTGCTATGTTTGGAAAGACTTGAGTGTGTCATCCTCAGTCGCCCAATTTTCTCTGTAACTATTTACAAAGTCTGCAAGTGGATCCCTAGTGTTTTAAAATCTGTTCATATTGTTGAAGTTGTGTAGTGTATTCCAACCTACTCTCAGTGGGTCTTGGAGCAGTATCTGCTCTGATATGAACATGATGATTAATCCGCACAGAAAAGCAGTTCTGAAACACTATTGACTTCAAATAAGTCCTTCACAAGTGTCATGCAGTTTTATGCTTCAACCACAGATGGTGATGAAGAGACCAAAGTTGCCAAGTGCAGCTACTGATTATACATAATTTATATATTATAGATTATGAGTTTAGATTAAAATATTCATATTCAGATTTCCTAATATATTGGATGATGCGTCAAGTCATCTCAAAATATGTTAGTTTTTTAGGAACGTCAGAACGCCGGTTCAGTATTGGCAAATGCTGTCAATGCAATGCTTTCATTATAACTACGCTGTTTGATTGACAGCTCCAACGACTGTAAAGGGAGCGTTTTTTGATTGCTTTCTATATATAATTTAATCACCATTTAAATAACAGATTATTTTCATTCTACTGTGAGAAACAATGTGAGGTTGACCATTTAGTCACTGGTTTGATTTAACGTACTGACACATAGACAAAGAACATCTGACTACATGAATCATTACATATCAGAACAGGCATTAGAATAAACAGTTACTTACATGTTGTTGCATTACTGTTAAGTCCATATCGTAAAAGTCGGTTTTTCAAAATCCAGAATCCAAGTTCATTTTGTGTTTGTTTTGGGAGTTTGAAATGGCTTGCCAAAGCGAACTCTTAGGAAACTTTAGCTCCATCTGCAAGACACCTTTGTACTACCATTTGTCCGTGACAAAAAAGAAATAGTAGGTGTGTGCTTCTTTCACATGGAACTCTTCTGACTCATTTCAAATGTTGAGTTTACCAAGATAAGATCTCCGCGGGTGAAAACATGAACACACTGGATAGCCACTTTATAGTAGAAAATGAAGGTGTGCTTCTGATGAAATGAGGCACTGACACTGTTTTTTATGTTTGATACTGTAAAGCTGCTTGCTTTTAAGTAATCTTTTGAATAAAATGCCATATAAATCAACATGACGTGACTTTACTGGAGTGCTAATTTGCAGAGCTCCTGCTAACACATGTTGTTATGATCAGATGCTTTTCTTATGCTTTCTATAAAAACATGCTTGCCGTTTTCTCATTTTTGTTGTGTTTATTTTATTACTGAGAGGAAAGCGTGCAGCATATTATATTCATCTAAACCAGTGTTTCCCAACCACTGTGCTGAGGCACACTAGTGTGCGTGACAGGATGTCAAGTGTGCTGTGGAAAATTACCAAATGCCAAAAAATAAATAAAATAAAATAAATGCTATATGCCACAGTTATTGTCGCTTTAAGGCAGAAACCTAGGCTGCATCTGAAAATCTTGGCAGACTTGTTGCCTCGCTGCCTTATCAGGAGGCAATAGACCTTTTTCACGTTTCCGGGTTTCTCAGAAGTGGAAGTCGTCATAGTTGGGTAAAATTCTATAGCAGTGAATGAGAGAATACATTAATTTTTTGTGTTTCCATTTGCTCAAATAGCAAAAGAAAAACTCCCCAATAGTGTTTTCACAACTTTCAAAAAGAGGAAAAAAATAGAGAGCGATTGATAATGGCAGTCAGAAGAGAGAAAGATTTCATTTTTACTGTCACTTCCATAGCCGCTGTATTAGAAACACCCTCACAGCAGCGTTAACTAGATTTTTGTAATTTGATGCAAAGGTAATATAACACTGAGTATAGTGTTATAAATGTACCTACGTTTTTTTTTTTTAAAAAGAAAATATAATTTGTTTTGCAGGATTTACGATATTGATGACCGTTAAAACGCGTCATCACAGTCTTTGAAAAGGATCTATGACTTGTAAGGCAACGTTTGTGCACGAAGGCACCTCATGAAACTGATTTCGGACATACTTCTGAGGCAGCATAACAGTTTATATGCGTAAATTTCCTATAAATTTACGCCTATATGCAGATTTTAAAAGAGCTCGTAACTCCATTGGATCCTCAAACTGTCAATCAAACCTCATAACGCCTCGTCTCTATCGTGAATGAACAAACCTCGCAATTGACCCTTCGCCGGGAGTTTGATTGACAAGCGATCTAACCAATCAGAACGCCGAATCTGCCATTTTGTCCGACAAAGCAGTCAGGAGTTAAACTCAAAAAAATGTTGTGTATTAACGTCTTTCCGCGTTTGAAACAACATTCCTTCTCATGTTCATTCATGTTTATTTGATGCTATAAATTAACTAGTAGGAAGAGATGATCGGTTTACGAGCCTCTTGAGCTGAGGCGCTACAGCGATCTATCACGACAAATTAGTCTATAATTTTCAAAAGTTGTAGTGTGTGCATGTTTGAGATTTGTGAAAAAACAGATTTCATAATTGGTTAGGATTTAAAAACTGAGTTTTCACAATCCAAACAACATCCATCCATTTCGGTTGGGCACTTGACAATTCCACTTAGTTTTCCTATAAATAAGTACAAAGGTCTAAAATATTATTATAAAATATTAAATTATTATTATAAAAATCTGTGGTGGTAATTTCTTAATTTTTGTCAAGGAATCTTTTTCATCCACTGAGAGAAAAAAAGTAAAAAAAAAAAATTAAAAAAAAAAGTGTTATTTTTATATAATCATTTAGTACAGTTAACTGCAGAACAACTTATTATGTCGGTGTGAAATAAACAGTTCTGGAAATGTAGAAATTAAAGTTCAAGTTGTAATTCCCTCCCCCGTACCCCCAAAAAAGGAAAAAAGTCTGATGGTGCCTCATTGACTACTTTGCTAATATAAAATAATAGCATTTATGCCTCATTCTATGATATGAAGCCACATCAGATCACAAAAGGAAGTTATTTCAAACACATTTGAATGACGCTATAAGTGAGTTTGGAGTAAAAACATGTCATTAACCCTTTAATGTATGAATTTATTGAATCACAAAGTAATATTTTTTTTAATGTTTGTTTTTACTTTTAAATGTTTATTTTATTTTTTATTTCATAATCATACTAAGACACATCATGATTTCAGTTTAATTTCGGATATCGTGCAGTGAAGTCAATGTTTATATGCGAATAAAAGCCTAAATTCAATCTGTTCATCATATAAAGAGATAGTGTCTCTTCAGAAATTTTGACTAAACTGCACAATTCATAAGGATTAGTTTTACGATCTCTTTCTGAACTTATTTTTTTATGATCTCAAACTCATTGACAGTTGCGTGGACTGTCAATGGAGCGACAGTAATCTCAGACTTCATTTAAAATATCTTCATTTGTGTTTCGAAGATGAATAAAAGTCTTTACGGGTTTGGAACGATATGAGGGTGAGTAAATGATGATGATTTTTTTTTTGTTTCATTTTTGGGTGAACTAACCATTTAAGGGTGTCCATCTTTTCCGGTATCTTGAGGATGTGGACAACAAAGTTGCATGAGCATATAGTGCGATCAGATGTTCAGAACAGAGCATAGACTCAGCATGAAGCCTTTTCTTTCATAGTGTGTGAAATATGAAGCATTTGCTGCAGATAAGCTGATGATTCACCACTAAGTGTTGATAATGTTATTCCTCCATCTTCCTCCATCCCCTCCCCCCGTCATTGCCTCTCAGAGCTCAGTTCAGTGCTGTGTGTAGGTGTACATGTGTGGGTGAGCCCATATTCATTTCATGTTTGCATTTCAGCTTTTTCACTGGCAGGTACAAAGAAGCCAAATTGTGAAATAATTAATAGTGTTTGCCCATGTTACACTGATTGATAGAAATGTATGCCACGACACAAAGGTACAAGCATAATTGCTTAAGACATGCAAAACACATTGTTAAAAAAAGCCTTTGTGCTAAAGACGCTATCATACACTACAGTAAATTTGTTAAATGTTCTCAAACCTTAAGACAGATTATTGTTAAACATACTGTCCTATTTTTTTGATTCCCAATATGCTTTAAACACAGTACATGTAAATTCTCCATTGATTTGATCAGGAAGCATTGCATAAGTTCTATTGAATCACAGATTGAAAGCTCTCGTAAGAAATGGCGTTTATAAAAAAACGGATAATGAAACAGGCTCCTCTCTGTTCCTGTAGCTGATATGAAGGATTTGTTGATGCAAATCATGATGTACAATAGTACAGACGTGCTGCAGCTCTGGAGGCTACAGAAAGATTCACAACCTTGAATTTTCACACCATTTACACCCCCAAGCACTGCTTTCATCCACTCACCCACTCACTCGCTCCATGGCTCGCTCTCTTTCTGACTCTAGCTTTTTCCTTTTTCCTCTTCCATACTGTAATTATTATTCTATTATTCAAATTTATCTTTGAGATCATGACTTTAAATTTCTCCTGAATATTAACAATCGTCTTAGTGCGCAAAGATATTTTTGTCAAATGTATTTATCACTGTGACATTTCTGGGAAGTGCACATACTGCTGAAACAGCTCTCACTAATAATGTTCACACCGCATGCCAAAGTGCCCACTTCCCATTTCTTTTGTGAGGTTGTTCACATGACCTTTTAAATGTGGCACATATCAGGATGAACAGGTGACACTTCTATACTGACCTGTGTGCACGACATCCTACCCTGACATGTTGGCATAGCCTCAACTAATTTAGGAATATAATTTAATCTTAACACTTTCTATTAGAAATTCATTAACATTAATTAATGCACTAGGTATCATACCACTTTTTTTCAGAGCATTTATTAATGTAGTGATAATTCATATTATAATACATCAAGTTTCAAAATGATAAGAAATATGTTAATTATACCTAATGCATTAACCTTGATGAACCTTGTTGTAAAGTGTTATTTATTATATCACATTTTATTTTTTATAAAAGAATATTTAAAAAAATTATATAAAGAAACATTTTTACATTTGAAAATGTCCACTGTCTCTGTGCAGAGCATCACAACATTCGAGGAGTATTAATGTACAACAATGTATACAAGTAAAGATGTTAGATAAAAAACAGTTGCATAAATTCTGTCATATATTTCTGTGCCACAGGAAATAAGTGGGGAGGGTTAGGCCACATTTAACAGCTGTTTTGATGAAGCCTTGTTTTTCTTTTTCATTTGTGTGTGTATGTTTGTATTTTCCTCAGGATTCTGGCCACTGCTGGTTCTCATATGAATATTCCGGTGGATCTGAGAACCCTGAGGGCTGTGCGTGTGTTAAGACCCCTCAAACTAGTCTCTGGTATCCCCAGTAAGTTACTCATCCTATTTCCATTACATATAATAATCAAAAACAAGGGTGCTCACACTTGGTCCTGGAGGGCCACTGTCCTGCAGAGTTAAGCTCCAACTTGCCTCAATACATAGCCTGTAAATTTCTAACAAAGCCATCTGAAGGCAAGCCTGCAACCTTAGCCAAAAAAAAAGCGCAATGCCTGCTAACACTGCGGTATGCAGTTTTTTTAATGGATGTCAATGGAGGAGATGCTTCACTATGCTGAATAAACCACTTTTGTGAGGAAATAGTTTATCATTTAAAGAATCGACAGCCCATCGAATAATCTGTTTGCTGTTAAACATTGGTTTTAGATCTATTTTTAGAGTTTACACCAAGAAAAAAAAAATTGCAAAATTGACACGACAAGTATGATTCAATTTATGGCACTTCTCATTCATTTTTATGGTATCCACAAACATTGATTGACTCGCACAACTCAATGACATCAAGGCTGTAATGTAATTGGTTATCAAGGCATACGTGATCCAAGTTAGTCATTATGCTTTGTCCAATGGTACAGCCACGGACCCTTGTATCTCTCAATAATAAGACAATCTCTGTTTCTAATAGAAAGACCTTGACTAGCTGGTTTAGGTGTGTTTAATTAGGGGTTGGAGCTAAACTCTGCAGGACAGTGGCCCTCCAGGAGCAGGATTGGACACCCCTGAACAAAATCAATGTCATCTTGTCACTGTAGACACATATATAACACGATAGTTGGTATTAAGAGTAAAACCACTTGTTGGAATTAAGTACTTTGTATTAATCCAGATTAATTCCACCAGGTTTACAGATAGTTCTGAAGTCCATTATGAAAGCGATGGTGCCCCTGCTGCAGATTGGTCTTCTGCTGTTCTTTGCCATCCTGATGTTCGCTATCATCGGTCTGGAGTTTTACAGTGGCAAATTACACCACACTTGCCTGCCCTCTCCAGATATACTAGGTATGGAGAAGGTTTTGATCTTTAACTCAAATAAAAAAAACAGGAATGCAGTATATTTGTAATATGGAAAATGCAGTACAGCTGCCATGCAGTATGCAATTTGAAATCTGCCATCTTTGATCTTGGGTACCCAGTTCTGCGGACAGGTTTTTGAATGGTGCGTTCAAGTCCTCCTGGGAAGTTGAGTTGAATATTAGTAATTACAATATCATGTGTTAAAGTCACTTTGGTTGGAGTAAAATGGCCATGTACCTTTTTTACAAAAAAATCAGGAAGATTTTTTTAACTCTACTTCTAAATAATTATGAATAAAGAATGTGCATCAGGTGTGTTTTTGCCTTTTTTCCCCTATGTTTTTACTCAACTTTTGAAGGTGCCATATGATTATATGTACATAGATATGCATATATATCAGACACCCAGCTGGGGGTAATCAGTCCTCAGCTTGTGTCCAAGTAGCGCATTACACCATGGATCACCCCTCTTGATCCACAGCCACATTGAAGCTTTTTCTGCAGCTTCTATGATGTCCTTGGTGTCTCTTTCCAGCAACCCTCTAATACCAAGACGACTGAGAGTCCAATGTAGAGACTGTCCTGCAAAGCCCCTGCAGCCCACCTCAGTGGGCTTGCACTAGGCCCTCCATCCATGCCTCCATACATTCCTCTGCCAGTTCGAGATACTTGGCCCTCTTGTGCTTGGCCTCCTCTATACAGTCTTCCCAGGGGACAGTAATGCTGCGTTCCAGGCAGGTTTTTGAGCCCGTAAGTCACGACTTCAATTCACGACTCACGACTTTGTAGCGTTCCAAGAAAGTCACGCCAAACTGCATAAAAGTGTAAACAAACCAGCATGGCGGACTGTACGGGGCTTATGCTCTTTAACAATTATTTGTATCGCCAAAGGTGCTTACTCCTTGCTTATTTGAGGGAAACAGAGGAGGAAAATGGCGCATAAGGCAAGAGAAGCTGTTATACCTTTTATTTGACGTTATTTTACCGTGCACTTGCATAAACACCGCATCCGTAGGGGCTGCCATTGTTGTTTTGCGGGCTATGTGATGTCAGAACCCGCAACTGGGAGTACATCGATCTAGTACGAGTTCACGGGTGGGAAGTCACGGGTTTGACTGCTTTTCCAGTGCACTTTCACGGGTAGAAGGTTGGAAAAACATGGGTTACGGGTTGCCTGGAACGCGGCATGAGTTCCAACATGACCACTTGCTTGGAACAGTCAAATGTTAAGACCAAATCTGGACTGAGTGCCATCCTTTTAATGTTTTCCGGAAACTTCAGCTGCTTCCTTGGGTCATCCTTCAGCTGCCAATCGCGAGCTGAGGCTAGCAGCCAAGTTGAGGCTCTGGGCTCCGCTTGAGGTTTCTTTCCCACCCTGACAAAAGCCATGTTGAATTTTTACCAATGAATATTGGCCGAGAACTTAGCCCCAAAAAAGATAATTTAAAATCGTTATGGTAAATGAGCATTGGATACTATAGAAATACAAAAATTAGTTTTTTATTATTATTTATTATTGAACATAATCCTATCACTTAGGCTACATGGCCATTTTATATTATTATTGAACATAACCCTGTACCTTAGGCTACAATGGTCATAAGTTAAGAGAAACACAGTTAAACTGACCTCAATTCCTCTTATCAACCAGTTGCTAAGACAAACTAACTTGTTTAATTGCCTGAGTTTAAAGATGCCCTCTTATTTTGGACAATGTTGCCAGCCAGTGAGAAAAGTCTTTTGCATAGTACAGAGGTTGCAGGGGTGACCAGATATTTGCAGGCTAAGGGCTCGTTCACACAGAACACGTTTTTGCTTTGAAAAATGTGAGACGTGGGCAGTGAAATGGGGAAAAATACAAGGTCTCGATGCATTCACACTTACATATAAGTCAGATAAGTAAATGGTATTCGTATATTGCGTGCTGTCCGAGGAGAGGGCTCCAAGCTCGGTACTGGCCCAAACCCAGAGTACTCCCCCCATATTCTAGTTAGGAAGATAACCCAGGCGAGTGTGAGATGGGGTAGTGGAGGGATGCTGTCGAGGAGCATAGGTGAGCCTACTGCTTATTTATGTAGTCCTCCACTCATGCTGATTGGGTAGACATGTTGATTACTGATTGCTGTCTGCTGATTAGAATGACATGATGATTTGTTAGATCATTTGAAAATACTCCTCCCGAACTTTGTTAATAAAACATCATCAAGTTGGACTGATTTTAACTTGAGCGCCGCATTTTTAGAACACCGCGTCATGTGCAAGACATGAGCGCAATGGTCATACATGTCCATCTAGTGTGTGTTTACATAGAAAAACAATGGAAACAATGAGTAGTGCATTGGAATGGAAAAACGCATTCTGTGTGAATGACCCCTTAGGAAGAGAGTTTAACATGGGCCCCTGAATGTTGTTGACCACCACTGTTGAGGACACTTATCCATCTCAATACTGGGCTCAGCTCATTTTCCTCCTGATTCGGTGTCTGAATCCAGCAAGAGTATTATCACAGGGTTGTGAAATACCTGTGCTGGGTCCTGCTTCTTCTAGCATCTTCTCAAGACAGGACAACACCTGTTCCCTCTCTCCTCTTGATAGGCACTACAAGTCCTTAAAAAGTGGGTCAAGAGCTGAAGCCAGTTTCAGCCATTCATGTAAGCTTGCCACTCAGCAAGTTCTTTCTTGAAGGCAGCATTACCTTACCACACACAGTAGGCTGGATCCTCATCAGAGACCTTCATTAAAATGGCAAAATGCAGGCAGCACCACAGAGCAAGAGATATAAACCTCACCCCAAGGAGTTCAGTCAAATTCCTGAAGTGTAAGATAAATAAATATGAACAATAATTGAAATTCAGTATAAAGTTTAGGCAAGACAAATTTATTTATATTAATTTATAAAGGATGATTTAAAATCCTTTACATTTTGTAGAGTTCATTTCATGGAATTTTTAAAGACTTTTTTTATTGCCATGGGCACCTTTGTCTTGCTCAGTAACAGCATGATCTTAGGCATGATTTTCTGTGGAACAAAAGTATATTGTGTGACACAAATACATTTGAATCAACAAACAAACAAATGCAATTAAAAATAATGCAATAATTTGTGGCACTGAGAAAGGTGGGTCTGCAGCTTGTGCAGTTTGTCCCACTCAGCTGCAGTCAGCATGGTCTAACCTGTGTTTCTGTTGGACTAAAGTAGGTTTAACAGCCTCTTGGTTCCTTAAGCCAAATACAGTTTTAGAGTGTTTTGCAAAAATAGATTGTAAAAACCGGATGTAGTTTTACCATAAATTTTCTCACCGTTAAAAAATAGCCACAGAAGCTAGCATGGTGTTAAATAAAAAACAAACAAACAAACTTTGTTCATTAAGAGACAGGTAATCATAGCAAGCGACAAGTTCCACATTGTTGAAACATCTTTTATTAGTTGTTCTCTCTGTCGTCCAAATGCTGCTTGCTGCTGATGTAGTTCCTCTGTATTTGCAGGGCTGTGCTTAAAATGTCCTACAATTTTGTGACACTTTGTCAATGCATCAACAAACCCACTGTCAGAGAGGCAAACAATGCTGGTCCTCTGCCATATGTGTTTGACATTGCATGTGATCATACAGAAGTTTTCTTGCTGCAGCAACCATGTTTTGAGCTCTGTATCTTCCGATGGTGGATGCCCCACTCCTCAGCCTCTGTTTGGCACATGCATCAGAATAGTGCCACGTGACTGTCTTCAGTACTGTTAATGCGAAGGACTGAAGTTTCCAGTCATGATTGATGAAGTGTGTAGTGACACCTAGAGTTGTGATTACTGACCGAAGTCCAATGATCTCCAGTCAGGGCAACATATTTAGCTTGAGCTAATACGTCCTCTTCTATTTTTGGAAGTACTGTATGGTGTTTTGTAGGTTGTATTGTAGGACGTAATTTGAAATGCTTTAATTAACCCCTATTGTCTTCCACAGTATTAACATGTTGCATTTGTTTGTTTTTCCGATGTAGACTTACTACATTTGTACTGCAATTACATTTGTACTGTAATTGTACAATACTATCATATATTTTGCATGATACTTTTTATTGTAAATGAAAAATGGCATCAGTACAGACCCTATATTTATTGCATCTGCCATATTTTCTCACGGTCATGCCCCCAACTCGAAATCTTAGGCTTTAAAGAAAGTTCAGAGTTTCCCACTTGTAATTATGACTTTGTAGTGTGGTTCATTTGTTTAACTTATTAAAATGATCTTTCCGACATGACTTGAACGCACCATAAGCCAGTCACCTAAATCTAACCATGTGACTTGCCAAGTGACTTAACACTTAAAGGGTTAGTTCACCCAAAAATGAATATTCTGTCATTTATTATTTACCCTCATGCCGTTCCACACCCGTAATACCTTTGTTAATCTTCGTAACACAAATTAAGATATTTTTGTTGAAATCCGATGGCTCTGTGAGGCCTGCATAGCCAGCAATGACATTTCCTCTCTCAAGATCCATAAAGGTGCTAATAGGGCTGGGCAATATATCGCATGTGATTGTCACGCGCATTTCGTCAGTAAAGCCGGTTCCCTGATTACCGCTAAATCGCCATCACCTGCTTTCAAATGGAGCGGCATTTAATAGACAAAGCTGTAGTTCACTGACAAGCCACGCAATATTGCGTTCATTATCGAAGGCGATTCATCTGCGATATGAACGCGATATTGCGTGGCTTGTCAGTGAACTACGGTTCTGTCTATTAAATGTCACTACATTTGAAAGCAGGTGATGGCGATTTAGCGGTAATCAGGGAACTGGCTTTACTGACGAAATGCGCGTGACAATCGCATGCGATATATCGCCCAGCCCTAGGTGCTAAAAACATATCTAAATCAGTTCATGTGAGTATAGTGGTTCAATATTAATATTATAAAACGACGAGAATATTTCAGGAAGCTTCAGAGCATAATGAATCAGTGTGCTGAATCAGCTGTTTGGAGCGCCAAAGTCACGTGATTTCAGCAGTTTGGCGGTTTGACATGCTATCCGAATCATGATTCAATTTTTCATTATGCTCTGAAGCTTCCTGAAGCAG
This sequence comes from Megalobrama amblycephala, assembly GCF_018812025.1. Taxonomy (NCBI): domain Eukaryota; kingdom Metazoa; phylum Chordata; class Actinopteri; order Cypriniformes; family Xenocyprididae; genus Megalobrama; species Megalobrama amblycephala. Next base: position 22,468,972 of record NC_063060.1, on the reverse strand, counting down.
TGTTTTGAAATCAGCCATCACTAAATAAGTCATTATTTTGTTTTTTTGGCGCACCAAAAATATTCTCGTCGCGTTATAATATTAATATTGAACCACTGTACTCACATCAACTGATTTAAATATGTTTTTAGTACATTAATGGATCCTGAGAGAGGAAATGTCATTGCTGGATATGGAGGCCTCACTGAGTCATCGGATTTCAACAAAAATATCTTAATTTGCAGTCTGAAGATTAACGAAGGTCTTACGGGTGTGGAACGGCATGAGGGTGAGTAATAAATGACAGAATTTTACATTTTTGGGTGAACTAACCCTTTAAGGGCCTCTGGAAAATTATATCATGACAGCTGTGATGGCTGAAAGCACCAGCAGAATGCTCACAATCCCAAGCCCTTCATTAGTGTCTATCCTGAGTTGTGACATCAAAGGCAGCAGATAAGGAAATATTTAGATCTATTTCACACTCCAAAAAAAAAAAGAAGAAAAAAAAAAAAAAAAAAAAAGAGAACCAGTATGAGTACAAAATTGTATGTATTAACAATCTTATTTTAATGAAAATACACAGATATTTCTGAATGGCCATCAATGGAGAAAGATGCCAGCAGAGACTAACAAGGCCATGCTAAACAGCTAAATGTTTCACTGTGATTGAGGTGAAATCTAGGGTGTTTCTCAAATGGAAAGCTGTGCCCTAGTAAGGCTGCAAAATTAGGCTTCCACGTCACCAAGCTCCTTCGAAGGCAGTCTCTAGGCATCTTTGGAAGGCAGCCTTTGCTTTGTGCTCTTCATTCAGTGCATGTTAAAAGATGCATCAAGTGTATCCTTCATTTCCTCCAGTCACCCACAATCATCTGAACACATTCCAATCCATGAAAAGGAATTTACAGAAAATGAGTCGGAATTGAGCTCATCACATTTTATTATTACATGCAAGACAACACTATGTTATACACTATGTTTTCTTTTGTTTAACTGTAAATGAATTGCATATGTAAACCACTGGGAGACCAAAGCCTTGTTCACTGTATTGCATTCAGTGCTAGGGAAAGTTACTTTTTACAATATTCTGTCACTCTCTTAAAAAAAGTAACTAATTGCATTACTTAGTTACTTTTTATGGAAAGTAATGTTATGTTAGTTTTGGGGTTATTTTTTCTCACCTGGGCTGGGCTGGCTTGATTGTTTTATTTTTTGCTAATGTAAAGGCCCTTTCACACCAAAAGTGAATGAGCTTCAGGCTGAAAGAAATCCAAATTCACACCTGTACAATAGAGGGCGCAGCTCAATGAGAAAAGAAAAAGAAAGTTAGGACGCAAGAAAAGAAAGTTCAACACTCTTACATCAGTAATAATTAAAAAAAAGAGAAAAAAAATTAAACACAAATGTGATGTTTAACTATATGATTGAATTGGATCATTGGGGGTCAGCAGAAAAGACATTGGTTAATAAAGTGAGATTAAATACATAAAGTATATTTATATTATTTAACTTATTTAATTATTGCAGGTTTGCATAATATTCTGAGTTTGCATTTCACTGTTTTTATTCATTTTGAGGAATATTGAATCTGTTTTTGTGCAAGTGAGATGAGTAAATTCATGGTCATATTTAGTCTAGAACTACAAAAACCATCAAGTTTACACACAGCGCACACACACAGGAGAGCTGTCAGTCTCACTCCACCACTCACCCCTCCCTTTTGAAGCACATAGAATAGCTACGGTGGCCGACACAGGACAAAGATGTTGTCGTCTGAAACTGCAGAGAGTAGCCAATCAAGCAATGCGGTTTCTTCTTACTTCTAACAAAGAACGGTCTTTGCTTCTAATAAAGCAGATGACTACTACTACTATTACTAGCCAAGAAGAACAACAACATAGTGACAAAACGCGCTCATGTTTTTTGTCCGTTTAGGGCTACTGTAGAAATATGCCACTGCAAAATAGAGACTTCCATGTAAGGGGACCCACAGTGTATCTAGATAGATATGGTTCGTTCTAAGGTAATAAAAACATAACGGTTCATTATGGAAGGTCTTTATACACCACTGAAAACATATTATTATGTATATTATATATTGTTTTGTATTGTTAAACATATTATGTATATTGTATTGCATTTCTGTCAATAGATCATCCTAAGTATTTCACATTGGACCTTTAATACAAAGATTTGTAATATAAAGTATTTTTCCCAAATTCATTTTAATTGTATTTTTAACTGTGATCGCAGGGGTGGAAACTTTTTTGTCTTTGCCATGCCATGCCATTAGTCTCATTCTACCATTTAATGCTGAGAACTGTAGTATAGAAGCCTCAGAAGGACTGGTCTATTAAAGGGTTAGTTCACCCAAAAATTAAATTTCTGTCATTAAGTACTCACCCTCATGTTGTCCCAAACCTGTAAGACCTTTGTTCATCTTCAAAACACAAATTAAGATCTTTTTGATGAAATCTGAGGGTTTCTGAACCAGACATAGGCAGCAACATCATTGCACCTTTCAAGGCCCAGAAAGGTACTAAAGACATCGTTAAAATAGTCCATGTGACTACAGCTTGAAGCAACGAGAATACTTTTTGGAAAAAAGACACTGTTGAATAATGTCATTGTTTTTGTTTTGTTTTCTTGACGCTTCATAACATTAAGGTTGAACCACTGTAGTCAAATTGACTATTTTAATGATGTCTTTATTACCTTTCTGGGCCTTGAAAGGTACAATAACGTTGCTCATATGTGTGGTTCAGAAACTTAAAAATATTTTAATTTGTATTCCAAAAATAAATGAAGGTCTTTCATATTTGGAGTGACATGAGGGTGAGTATTAATGACAGAACTTTCATTTTTGGGTGAACTAACCCATTAAAGGGTGCTGCTTCACTAGGATGCAGCATTCCATTTGAGAAACATCACTAAATGTCATAGCAGACACTACCCCTGTCAGTCTAGGAGGATGGAATCCTACACAATTCTAAGGGCCAGATTTACTAACAGCTTGCGCCTGTGCAAACCCTCTTTTGGTGTAAAAAACTACTGTTGGGATTTACTAAAGACATGCAGTGCAAAATTAGCACTGAAAAGGCATGGACTGAGTTGTTTTTGTTGCTGACCTTATTGCATATGCATTTGTAGGAGTTTCCCTTTCAAACACAAAATTTATAGGAGGAGAGTATTTAAATGAATCACGCAACGCGATTTACTAATGTTTGCGCTTGTCAATTCACTGGTATTTGTGCCATTATTTATACCGCTAATATACCGCTTTCACTAATATAAATTGTGTTCAGCTATGTTTGATAAAAAAATATATATAGATAAGATCTGCAATCTTTTGATTCACTATAATTGTGTAGTCATTGAATGCATCATATAATATTCCTGTCACCGTTCTTTCAGATAATGAGACGGTGGACTCTTCTGAGGTTGAGTTTGCTTGTGGAGTGAGGAAGTGCCCTGATAAATACACCTGCACTGGCTCTTGGATTGGGCCCAATGATGGCATCACTCAGTTTGATAACATCTTGTTTGCAGTACTAACAGTTTTTCAGTGTATTACCATGGAGGGATGGACTGCCGTCCTGTACAATGTGAGTTCATACAAATTTATTGTTGACTGATTGGATTTATATTTACATTGATAGAATACCCATCATTTATCTTTATGCATCCTCATTAACCTATGCCAACTTAACAAATGAAGCTGCAGTGCCTGCAGTGATTTGACGGCATCATATATATTCAGTCTCTTTTTACAGACTGACTTATTTATACAGGATTTTGCTCCTTTAAAGGATTAGTTCACCCAAAAATGAAATTTCTGTCATTAATTACTCACCCTCATGTCATTCCAAACCCATAAGACCTTTGCTCATCTTCAGAACACAAATTAAAATATTTTTTGATGAAATCCGAGAGCTTTCTGACCTCCCTATAGACAGCAACGTCATAACCAATTTCAAGGCCCAGAAAGGTAGTAAAGACATCGTTAAATTAGTCCATGTGACTGCAGTGGTTCAACCTTAGTGTTATAATACTTTTTGTGTGCTGAAACAAAACAAAAATAACGACTTCAACAGTTTCTTCTCTTCCCCGTCAGTCTCCTATGCTGTTCACGTTGTAAACACAGTGCGGCGCTTCCTGGTTCTACGCCAGAATGCTGGCTCATTATTGCACACACATGCATTGTGGTGCTCACGTGTACAGCGTCAGCCAATCAGGAAGCTCTCAGATTTCATCAACAATATCTTAATTTGTGTTCCGAAGATGAACAAAGGTCTTATGGGTTTGAAATGACATGAGGGTGAGTAATTAATGACAGAAATTTCATTTTTGGGTGAATTAACGCTTTAAGGAAAAAACAATAAAATTGGAGGTGAAATCATTCTGTAAATGTCTGTATTGCATTTATTCAAACATAATGTTTACTTTGCAGACAGCAATTGCTGTAAATTAAAAAAAAAAAAAAAAAATTGTTTAACTATTTAACACAGCACTTAACAATAATCTTCTCTTCCTCTCAGTTTTTACTTTATATATTGATTATTGTTATTTCTCCACAGACTAATGATGCTTTGGGACCCACATGGAATTGGATATATTTCATTCCTCTCATCATTATCGGCTCATTTTTTGTGCTTAACCTTGTTTTGGGTGTTCTTTCTGGGTAAGAGTTTCACAAATATTTCCTCCATAATTTTTTTTATGCTCATGTTGTTCCAAACCGGATTTCATTTTTACCATGAAACACAAAAGGAGAGATTGTGATTGCAATGTTTTTTGTTTGTTTGTACTTTGTACTTGGCACAACAGCACAGAAATAATAATAATAATAATAATAAACAATTACAATGAATGAGGACTATAACTTTAAAGCATCAAAAGGATGCAAAAGCATCTACTTACATATTAAGGTAGTTTACATTACTTGTGTCATCTTCTGGAATCATACAGTATGTGTGTGGAACAGACCAAAATTGAACTTAAAGTTGAAACTTGAAGTTTAACTTCAACCAGATCAGTCTGATTCGTGGTTGAAGAATCATCCACAGTGATGTTGTGAACAGGATCAAATTTGTTGATTAATCAACGTCATTATTTTTTTTTTTTTTTTTTTATGAACAATCAAATATGTACCAAGGAGAGCTATAGCAGATGTCAGGATTGTTTTGAATAAAGTTTCTTATAGCTTCTGAATCTTTGTATAAAACTCACAAGTCATATAAACTACTTTTAATACACTTTTTAAATATGTGTTTGGTGCTTTTTGTATAAATTTGTTTGAGTCTTAAAAGCCCAGGTCCCCATTCATTGTAATTGCATGGAAAAAATAAATTTGTGTACTACAGAAAAAAATACAAGTAGGCCTAAATGTTGACTGATTTTTCATTCTTGAACTAATCTTTAATCTTATTTATTCTTATCCAATAATTTCAGGGTTTGATATGCAAAAAATAATAATAATAAAAAAAAAAATCCTGAATGCTTATTAGTTTTTTCAGTTTTCACTCAATGAGAGAATTATTGCCTTCTGGTGAGCCTGTAGTCGTGGGTGGGCTGAAAACCACACACTCTGGATGATTGGTTCAATAGGGATTGATTACTGTACTCTGTAAATCAGCCTCCACAGTGTTTCTTAGCTGTTCATGCCTTTATAGATGGTAAAAGGTCAGAACTCATAAAGCACTTAAATTATGTCTATTCTATTAATCGTTTACTGAATGTGAATGTGTGTAATGACAGTAAATTTTCTAAATATTTCTTTAGGGAATTTGCTAAAGAGAGAGAGAGGGTGGAAAACAGACGTGCCTTCATGAAGCTTAGACGACAGCAGCAGGTGGAGAGAGAACTCAACGGCTACCGGGCCTGGATAGACAGAGCAGGTACAAGTCAGAAGCATGTATTCATTTAAATCCAAAATATTGCTAGAAATGCTAGTCTACAAATATTCAGACTTGGATTTTTTAGAATGCTGTCAAAATGTGGATTTGAGAACCTGGTCTGTGTTGACAGTACTGCCTGCAAGATACTGGTACTTTGCAATTGTGATTTTTTTTTTCTTCTTCTTTTTTTTTTCTGGTTTTAAAGGGATAGTTCACCCAAAAATTCTTCCATTAATTACTCACCCTCGTGTTGTTCCAAACCTGTAAGATTTTCATTCATCTTCGGAACACAAATGAAGATCTTTTTGATGAAATCTGAGAGCTTTCTGTCCCTCCATAGACAGCTACACAACTGACACTTTGATGCTTCATAAAGAGATTGTAAAACTAATCCATATGAATTGAGCTGTTTAGTCCAAATTTTCTGAAGAGACACCATAGCATTATATGATGTACAGATTGGATTTAGGCTTTTATTCACATATAAACATTCATCAACTCGCACAACAGTGTGGTAAAGGGAAGCTCAAGCATGTTTGCTTGACATGCAAGAACCAATGAGGTTCATTCTCGTGTGTTACACAGAACATTTGAGCTTCTGGAAGAGGCTTGTTCTCATGCATCAAGCAGGTTTGTTTGACCTTCTGTTCACTGATCAATGTTTATTTGTGAATAAAAGCCTAAATTAAATCTAAATATAAATCGATTAAGTCTCTTCTGAAAATTTAGACTAAATTCATATGGATTAGTTTTACGATCTCTTATGAAATTTTTAAAGCGTCAAAGTGTCAGTTGCATACAGTAGCTGTCTATGGGACAGAAAACTCTCAGATTTCAACAAAAAAGATCTTCATTTGTGTTCCGAGGTTTGGACGACACGAGGGAGAGTAATTAATGACAAAATTTTCTTTTTTTGGTGAACTGACCCTTTAAGAAATAGAACAATAACAGTGTTTACAAATGTATCTTGGAGCTTGTAATGAACTGTTGTCTGATAAATGAGTTAGGATGGATACCAGTGTCATGGTTTTGTATCAGGTTCTTGTATGCTTTGTTAGTGTTTGCATTGGTTGGCCGGTTAGTCTCGTTCATTCATGTTGATTCATGAATGTTGATTCATTCATGCTGATCAGTGATCATACATTTTTTTTTTTTTTATCTATTTTAGCATACAGTGAAAGTGATGTGGCGTTAATTTGTCTTCTGCATTTAATCCATCCAAGTTAGTGTACACATTAGGAGCAATGAATAGTGAACACACACACAAACTACAAACCGTGGACACACACAATATGATTGGGGGTCTGAAGGGCACCTCAGTCGTGGTTATTGAGGGTGGAAGAGAGCACTGTTCCTTCACTTCCCCACCTACATTTTCCTGCTGGTAACCGTTAGGCCACGACTGCCCCATACAGTTTGTGTGTTTAACATGCTGTTTATATGTAAAGGTGGGAAACAAGCCTGCAATACCTGGGATTGGATGCTTCAAAACATTGATTCTTTTAAATAATTTGATTTGTGGCACCATGTTCTCACTACCAGCTTGCTCGTCACATATGGATGCTCGGTCAGGACAGTGTAGCCCTTGTTTTTTCAAGGGGTCCTGACCAAGCGGCCATATGTGGCGAGTTGAGAGCAGTGGCGGCTCGTGGGTTTTAAATTTTAAGAGGAGGCACACTATATTAGAATCCCCTGCTGAGGACTATTATCATTATTATTGTTATTAGCTTAACTGCTTTAAATTGTATTTTTGCTCACTTATAGAAAGAAAATTTAAAAGAAAATTACACATATACAGCAAGATAATACAAATATAATTTCACTCACCTAGTCTACCACTCTACAAACATCCATACATTTCTGTGTTAAAAGAGCGCATTGGGCCATTTAATGAAGCGGACTGCTGTAGCCTATATATCCAATTTAGGCATGGAGTCTTCTTTCGTTTTTAATTTGTAGATACTGTTTGAATGATAGCTTGGTAAATTGTTGGCAATCAAATATTCAATATTACTCCTCTCCATAATTAAAGGGATAGCTCACCCAAAAATGAAAATTTGATGTTTATCTGCTTACCCCCAGAGCATCCAAGATGTAGGTGTCTTTGTTTCTTCACTAGAACAAAAATGATGATTTTTAACTCCAACCGTTGCTGTCTGTCAGTCAAATAATGCTAGTGGATGGGAACTTATACAATAAGAGTAAATAAAACTTGCTTAGACAAGTTCAAATTAAACCCTGCAGCTCGTGACGACACATCGATGTCCTAAGACAAGAAACGATCGGTTTGTGCGAGAAACCGAACAGTATTTATATCATTTGTACCTCTAATACACCACTATGTCCAACGGCATTCATCACTCGATTCGTTTGGTCTGATCGCGCTCTGACAACGGCAGTGATGTCTCGCTCTCATTGAAGTATATGCGCGAGACATCACTGCCGCTGTCAGAGCGCGATCAGACCAAACGAATCGAGTGATGAATGCCGTTGGACATAGTGGTGTATTAGAGGTAAAAAATGATATAAATACTGTTCGGTTTCTCGCACAAACCGATCGTTTCTTGTCTTAGGACATCGATGTGTCGTCACGAGCTGCAGGGTTTAATTTGATATTTACTCTAGTCCAAGTTCCCGCTGACTTGCATTACTGACAGACGGCAGCGGTTGCAGTTAAAAATCATCATTTGTGTTCTACTGAAGAAACAAAGACACCTACATCTTGGATGTGCTGGGGGTAAGCAGATAAACATAAAATTTTCATTTTTGGGTGAACTATCCCTTTAAGATACCTGGTACATCATCAGCACAGCGGTAGCAGTTTAAACTAATATCACATAACGTTATTCATATAATTTACACTCTATGATGATTGGTTGATATTCCAAGGGAGGCTATCTTCCCCTGTGATGGATCTATTCTCAACTCTCATAAGCGCTGAATGTAAAACACTCAATGGTGATTGGCTATTTTTTTTATCAACTGAGGAACAGTGCCTCCCCCTCCCCTTCTCTATCCCCTTAGCGGTTGTAATGACAGCGGCAGATTCGTCACGTTCGTGAAAGAACAGCACTGCTTTCGATTCATAACATGTTATGGTGTTACAGGGGTGAAATTAAAAGCAAAAATACACATTTGGAGACATGAAATGAATTGAATAACTGGGAATTTTATTAACATTCATTTAAATTTTGGGTAGGCTGTGCCTCCCCTGACGAGCCGCCACTGGTTGGGAGTGAGAATGTGTTGCTAATTTAGATAGCTTGAAAGAGACAAAAGGCTTTCATTAGTCAACAATGAATTGAAGACAAAAAGGTATCAGAGAAGGGTGGGTGAAATGTTCTGGAGGAGTTGTGGGGAAACAGAGAGGAAATGTGGTTGTATGCTGAGTGGTAAAAGTGCTCTTGAGACCAGTGAGACATCAAGTGATTTTTGGATGCCACTGATGCAGTAATATCTGCTGACGGGAAACAGTAGATGTGACAGTAGCTAGTAGAAACAACGCTGATTGTTCAAACTTGGTCTGCTACTATGCTATTAAAATATTCCCAGTACACTAAATTACTAAAACTACTGTGGTATAAGGTGTTTGTTTTGAAAAAGCAATTTTATTTGTATTCTTTTGCTTTTTAAAATGATTTCAGCCAGGCTAGCAAAGTTTCATGTCTTTACCCAGGTTCAGTGACAGACTGTGCTCTGATTGTGTACTACACCTACACCACTCTTTTCACATTTCACCCTGCCACCCACCACCTGAACACAACATTCAGGTGAACATGAGTGTGTGAAGCTGCTCATTCTCCCACGCAGTGAAGGGTCAACGAAAAGGTGACACTGACTCACTGACTGGAGTGTTTGTATATGTGCATGTCTGTGCTTAGAATAGTTGATGCTTCTACAGTACAGCAGATCACTTTTAAGAGGTCTACAGCTTGTCACACTTTTCCTCAAAGCAAACTGATAAACCAATAATCGATTTAATTTTGAGTTAATTATGTTAATTTAATGTTAATGTTATATTAACTCTCTCTCTCTCTCTCTCTTCTCTCTCTCTCTCTCTCTCTCTCTCTCTCTCTCTCTTAAAGAGGAAGTAATGCTTGCAGAAGAAAACAAGAATTCTGGGAGGTCAGCGTTAGATGGTATGAATTTCATTTTAAGAGAGCTGCACAAAAATAAATGTATTGTCTTATTTATGGAGAGTTTGGTTTTTAAACCAGGTTTAAACCTAAAGTGCTTTTTGAAACCAGGTTTAAACCTAGAATGCTTTTTTTGAAAGTGCAGATTTAAAGACTGCTGTTATTGATTAATTTTGATAATAATAATCATACATTTATAACCTATGGAAGAGTTTCGCCCAAAATAATATTTCTTACAATAATAGCTATTTTCAAAAAGTAATAATTTGTAATGGAGATGTGTTCACAGTTTAAAGGACTAGTTCACTTTCAGATGAAAATTACTCCAAGCTTTACTTTACTTTAACTTGCAAAGAAAGTGTAATGCCTCTCGCAGTTCAAAATGCTACATCCTACGGCTTACGTATTCAACTCACGATAAAAGCTTACTGACACAAGTTAGCTAGATATTTTACTTTATAACTTGTTAAATATGGATATTTTTCTTACACAAACACATCGCTTCACTTCAGAAGCCCTTTATTAATCCCCTGGAGCCATGGATGGATGCATTTTGAGTTATTCACAGATTCTGAAAGTGTAGTCTCCAAGCTTTCCAACGATGTGTAACACATGGAAATCTGATAATATTTGGAGAAGTTGTGGCCATAGGCACTCAAAAAAGTTAAGCCCAGAAAATGACCTCTAACGATTTTGCACTTCTCGCCTGTTCTCACCTGCTGGGAGTGACAAAAGGGCTCATTTACATCTCATTTAGATAAGCCATACCCCCTGTAAAGCTGCATGGTTGCATAGCAACGACAGACACAACGAGAAAAATCGGACCGCATACTATTAATAATAAAGGATAATGTGCATTGTAAATGTCAGCAATTTATCTTTTTTGACATTAGGACTTTTTTTAACAGGATTCTGTGATAACCCTATAGTCCTGGTTTAGACCTCAGTTAGTGGTTAGACCTGGTTTGAGTCAAAGGATTAAAAAAATCCTGTACATTAAACTCTTCAATAAATACTTTTACTTTTGACTTATAACGCACATTTTACGGCTACGGATACGTTATACTTTTACTTACGTAGGAATTTAATCTGATACATTTACTAGTACATTAGTAAATCCTTGTTAAGAATATTAAGTAGTAACTGGCTAAAATTATTAGCGTCACATTCAATTCAAGAAAAGTAAGGTTTACATGAGCTAAGTCATTCATACCAGTCAATTCAAGCAGTTGAAGTGTTATTCAAATTAATAACAGATGCTAACATTACCATCTAAAAAGCCCATTATAGTAATGGGTTTTTTTGGCAAGTGATACGATGCTAAGGATTACAATTAAAACGAAACTCCTGAGCTAGCTAATAGCAAAAGACACATGAGATAACGTGTAGCCTACGTGTTCTTAGAATGAACACAAAACGACAAACTTTGATGTTTATGGAAACTCACCCCATAGGAAACAGAAAAGATCTCGTTGCCACCAATGAAATAAGTTGTTCGGGCACACTTTCTCTTTGTCGGGGTCTTCTTTGTGGATGTAACCATCTCCGAAGTTTGCACTACTATGCGTCTGTTTGCCTCTAAATGTCCAATAATTTGCATGTCCTGCCACTCTTTTTTCCGCAGCTAAAGAATCCAGCCGTATGTTGTACTTCAAAACATTTTTGGTGTAACGGCCACGGTTCAGCTCATCTGCGATATTCTTTGCGGTCCATCTTCATTAAATTTTGATATCAGCTAGAGCCGGCCAGAGCGCTGCATAAATAAGTAGCCACGCTTCCCTTGGAGGGCGGCGGCAATAACAAAAGAAACAAAAGCCGGCGTATCCGATTTCAGTATGGAAATACAAACAGACAATGACACGCCCCTACTGCGAGATAGAATCCCAGAAAAACAAGCCGATTTCAACCTCAAAATGTACGCTTTTAAATAAACCAATACTGCTACCTAAAACACGGAGATGCTTCTTCGTGATCTCAACTAACAGATTCTGCAAAAAAAAAAAAACGAAAATCACCAATTTTGAAAAAAAAAAAAAAACGCTTCTTTCTCAGTTTGCTCAGTAGTTGTGCTGCCGACTTGTGTCCCTGGTTTCCGTGATGGGTCATTTTCTTAAGCTTTATACCCGTTGGTCCTGTTCACTGCCATTATAAAGCTTAGATGCGTCTGGATATTTATTAATATAATTTGGATTGTGTTCATCTGAAATAAGAAAGTCATATACACCTAGGATAACTTGAGGGTGAGTAAAGCTTGGGGTAATTTTCATTTGAAAGTGAACTAATCCTTTAAAATTATTTTTTGCAATTAGGTAATGACAGCTACAATAAATGCTTCCAGATAGTAACAACTTATTTATTATATATACTGTGGCTCTCTATACCTTCATGATAAGAAACATAAGGCCAACAAGTGGTGCCATTTAACCCTTTTAATTTTAGTTTTGAAACGGGCCACCAGCAAGAAAAATGCAAGGCGTCGAGGACCAGGGGAGGAGAAATATTCTGAAATCTCTACAGTTGGTGAGTAAAATATAAATGTCATCTCTGTTTTCATTCACATTAAGACATGACTTGTTTTGTTTTGTGGAATCAGTTTTTATGTTTTTGTCTTAACAATTTGATTGACTGAAGGGAAGGAAACAGCTATGATTAACACATATTCCATGAATTCATCTCCATTTTTCAGGCTTTTGAAATACCACCATTGACATTCTGATAGTAAACAAACAGAAAATGACAAATTACATTCTTTGAGACTATGGATTTCTTTTGCGTGTCAGGTGGTCCCCGACCAAGGGTTGGTATACGAACAGCAAGACGAGGTCCTGCTGCTTACATGCGGCGCAAGGAACGCATGTTGCGAATCTCTATTCGTCGCATGGTTAAAACCGACAGCTTCTATTGGATAGTCCTCAGTCTGGTGGGTCTCAACACCATCTGTGTTTCCATCGTTCATCACAATCAACCAGAATGGCTCACTGTTATTCAGTGTAAGTGTCTAAACCCCCCCCCCACACACACACACACACACACACACACACTTATACTATAGTGACTATTACTGCTTCTACTAAAAGTAATATTAATGATCCTGATAAGAACTGATATATATATATACTGTGGTGTTAATAAGTGTTTGCCCCCTTCCTGATTTTTTTTATTTTTTTGCATGTTTGTCACACTTTAATGTTTCAGATCATCAAACAAATTTAAATATTAATCAAAGATAACACAAGTGGTCCGTGTACCTTCGGATAATTTGTTTTCTCCTTTTTGTCCTCTAAACGGAAAAATGAAGAAAGCATTCATTTATCACATATTTGACCCTCCCCATGAGAATAAATAAACAAATCTCGTTTTTTCATATTTTTATTTTTGTTTTAATCACACTTTGTTCTAATCCGCCAAATGGAAAAACAAAAGCCATACCCCAAACCAAAATGGATAAACGGCTTGAATATTCAGTCTCTACATGGGCAGGAATAAAGCGGCCCTTTCCGCTGATTGGTCAACCAAAGATCAAGCTGCGCCATCAGTTCTTAGCTCCAGAATCAGCTCCTATATCAGCTCCATAGTAGCCTATATCTATCTGATACATTTGTACAAATTATTACAGAGTTTATTACAACTACGTTTAATCTCATTCTCATCAAACAGCCAGACTAATAAATAGCTCGACACAACCCGTACCAGGGCAGAGCCTAGACAGAGCTTTCTTCTGTATATTTACGTGCTGTGAAATACTAATTTAAATAATAATTTACGTGGCATCTGCTCTCACAACTAGCCAAACTATTTGGCACACTTATTAGCCTTCTCATTCAGCTGACCAACTCTGTGTGCTGGATGCTGCGCGCCGCAATGGACAGCGCGGAGAGAATGCATAAACTATTGTACTGAAGCGCAGAGCAGAATCGATTCAAGGGTAATTTTGGTCGGCCGGCCACTCCTGGGAAGGATCACCACTGTTCCATGTTTTCGTCATTTGTGGATAATGGCTCTCACTGTGTTTCGCTGGAGTCCCAAAGCTTTAGAAATGGCTTTATAACCTTTTCCAGACCGATAAATCTCAATTACTTTCTTTCTCATTTGTTCCTGAATTTCTTTGAATCTCAACATGATATGTAGCTTTTGGTCTACTTCATTACTACACTGTCAGGCAGGTCCTATTTAAGTGAATTCTTGATTGCGAACAGGTGTGGCAGTAATCAGGCCTGGGTGTGGCTAGAGAAACTGAACTCAGGTGTGATAAACCACAGTTAAGCACTTTCACACTGGAACATGTGGGTTTGGATTTTGTTTTCCCTTCATAATATATAATATATTATAATTCATAATATATATAATTCAAAAATTGCTTTATTGGCATGACTGTAAATCATACAATATTGCCAAAGCATACATAAAATACTAATAAAAAAACATCTGTATAATAGAAGAAAATAATATCAAATATTATAACGCTATCAAATATTATAACTTAAACTTAAATTAACAGTGTAACACATTAGAACATGTCTGAACATTTAATACCACAGTGGTTAAACAAATATATATACACACACGTAAGGAGGGTCACTGTGGTGGATGGTAGGGAAACACACTGAGGTCAGACACACACATTACACACATTCACCTGCTGTCTCTCAGGCTGTGGCACATCCACATGTATCTTGCAGCCAGTGCTGCTGTCGGTCCCTCTCCTAATATTATCTTTATTTGCTCTACTATATATATCTCGATCAGGCATAACATTATGACCACTGACAGGTGAAGTAAATAACACTGATTATCTCTTCATCACAGCACCTGTTAGTGGTTGGGATATATTAGGCAGCAAGTGAACATTTTGTCCTCAAAGTTGATGTGTTAGAAGCAGGAAAAATGGGCAAGCGTAAAGGATTTGAGCGAGTTTGACAAGGGCCAAATTGTGATGGCTAGACGACTGGGTCAGAACATCTCCAAAACTGCAGCTCTTGTGGAGTGTTCATGGGCTGTAGTGGTCAGTATCTATCAAAAATGGCCCAAGAAAGGAACAGTGGTGAACCGGCGACAGGGTCATGGGTGGCCAAGGCTCACTGATGCACGTGGGGACCGAAGGCTGGCCCGTATGGTCTGATCCAACAGACAAGCTGTAACTCAGATTGCTCAAGACGTTAATGCTGGTTCTGTTTGAAAGGTGTCAGAATACACAGTGCATCGCAGTTTGTTACATATGGGGCTGCATAGCCACAGACCAGTCAGGGTGCCCATGCTGACCTCTGTCCATCGCCGAAAGCGCCAACAGTAAGGCATGTGTGCATCAGAACTGGACCACGATGCAATGAAAGAAGGTGGCCTGTTCTGATGAATCACGTTTTCTTTTACATCACATGGATGGCCAGGTGCATGTGCATCGCTTACCTTGGGAACACATGGCACCAGGATGCACTATGGGAAAAAGGCAAGCCACCGGAGGCAGTGTGATGCTTTGGGCAATGTTTTGCTGGGAAACCTTGGGTCCTACCATCCATGTGGATGTTACTTGTGTGGACACGTACCACCTACTAAGCATTATTGCAGACCATGTACACCCTTTCATGGAAACAGTATTCTCTGGTGGCTGTGGCCTCTTTGAGCAGGATAATGCACTCTGCCACAAAGCAAAAACGGTTCGGGAATGGTTTGAGGAGCACAACAATGAGTTTGAGGTGTTGACTTGGTCTTCAAATTCCTCAGATCTCAATCTAATCAAGCATCTGTGGGATGTGCTGAACAAACAAGTCTGATCCATGGAGGCCCCACCTCGCAACTTACAGGAATTTAAGGATCTGCTGCTAACATCTTGGTGCCACAGCACACCTTCAGGGGTCTACTGGAGTTCATGCCTTAATGGGTCAGGGCTGTTATGGCAGCAAAAGGGGGACCAACACAATATTTAAGGTGGTCATAATGTTATGCCTGATTGGTGTATATATATTTATGAAGAGTTCAGATGCAAAAACCTCTAAGTCTGTCTGACAAGTTTTCTTTTACATGAGCATTTTTTTTTTTTTTTTTTTACGAGGCTCCTATGTTTAGGTTCAGTAATTTAACTTTAATGGCAATGCAATTAGTCAGTTATTGAAATGCCTTATTTTCAAAAATGTCACTTTAGTCAATTCATTGGTATTTAACAAGATGTGACTGTCTTTTGCTGCAAAGTCCATGTGTGCTTTTTTTTTTTTTTTTGCGAAAACCTCTAAGTCCAACTCTTTGGACAAGAGGACATAGTAAAATGTCAGTTTCTGTCAGTTTTACAGCAGCAAAAGGAACACTGTTGTGTTTATTTGCTGCTCGCGAAATCCTGTGATTGCCACTGTAACGAAGGACAAAACATGATAAAAACTTGCAGCTCGGCAATTGAAATCTGGCTCATATGCACGTTGTCATTCATCTTGAAATCATATGATTCGATTCGCGTCCTCTAATTGGAGATCACGGCCACTCTAGTCAATGTTTGTGTTTACACCAGCTGTGCCGCGGCATGTTTCAGATGCGTCCCAGAAGCACCTTGCCACGTCGTTTCACAAAACATGGACGCCAGGTCTGTTTTTGACAGACGCTGCATCCAAGCTGCATAGTTCAAATGCAAAATAAAGTCAAAATAACCACCCTGTGTAGACTCCTGATTACATTTCACATCATTAGGAGGCCAGAAATTGATGACAAGATTCAAAGTTGAAAAACTATAACTGGACTTCGTCTGTAGGCTACAGCAAAACAAAGTAGGGCATAGCAATATACACAATTAAACCGGACAAAATATAACCATTTAGCTATTAAAAACACACACACACACACACACACACACACACACACACACACACACACAAAAATCATGGAAAACAACGTTGGACAGGCAATTCTCGTGGTCTCACGAATCCAGCCGCTTTGCTTTTTGCTTCTGAAATTCTCCTGGTGTGAGTTGACACCGCATAGAAGACGGAACAAAACCTTGCTGGAGCCGTAATCTGCCGCAGACGTGTGTAGTGCACATAAGGGGTAAGGCTTTATGGCTGGGACTGGTCGGTCAGTCTGCGCATGTGACAATTATCACACAAGCTTTACACAAAGCTGGCCTGTATGGCAGGGTGGCAAGAAAGAAGCCTTCTCTAAAAAAAAGTGCCACTCTCAGTCTCATTTGCACTATGCAAAAACACACTTGGAAAGCAAACACAGCACAAAACACACCATACCTACTGTGAAGCATGGTGATGGCAGCATTATGTTGTGAAATGTGTTTGGTTGACAACATCCACGAATTCAAACAGGCTATCCTTCTTCCCCTTTGAACCAAAACAAATTTTCTGGTAAAAAGGAAGGGGGACTGTGCATGAATGCATCCAAGAAAGTTTAGTCTACAAACTGCTACCCCTCTGAATCAGCAGAATATTTAGCAGTTAGGTGTCAAACTAACTGCAGAGAAAGTTAACAGTGGCTGTCATCATTGCTGTCTACGTCCCCTCAAATGCAAAAGCACATGGCAGTATTTCCCAGGACACACTGTACATGTGTAATGTCTCTCTTATCATGCCTTAATGCATCTGACAACTACCTTAAAGGGGTGGTTAAATGTGATTTCACTTTTTTAACTTTAGATAGTGTGTAATGTTGCTGCTTGAGCATAAACATTATCATCAAAGTTACAGTGCTGAAAGTTCAATGCAAACAGAGATATTGTCTTTTAATGTTAAATGACTACAAACACGACCGGTTTTGGATTACAACGGGTTGGTGACATCATAAACCCTGCAAAACACGCCCCCGGGAACACGCAACAAAGTGGGCAAGGCCATGTCGCGCAGTATGTTGAAGCGGAAGAGTTGTGTACGGCTACAGTAAAGCTTTAATCAGGATAAAACTGTATATTGAAAGCTAACAAACAGCAGTGACAGCATATCTAAACACTTTGACACAAATAAAAAAAAATGAAATACCATTCATAAAAGTCCTTTAAAAGCCGTGATTGCAGCTTGACCCTCTTCATCTGGGTCTAATTCAGGCTCAATTTGATACATCAATATAGATGCTATTATTTACATTTTGACTGAAGCAACAGATGGTTGCCCCTTGCGTGTCGTTTCCGGATGCTTCAGCGAATCACGATACACTGTGCCAGTTACAAACCTGCTAACCAATCTGAGCACATTGCATAATTTGGAGGGAGTGGCTTCATAAAAGCAGGAAGTCAAATGAGCCGTTCATATGACAGTGGAAACAGAGGTGTTTTCAAAAAAACGAAGCATTAATACATGTTAAACTGTGCCCCAAGAACACAATCAAGCCTAGAAAAAAAACACTTAACCACCCCTTTAATCAATAGTAGAGTGCCAAAAAAATAGATGTGTCAGGTAAGGTGTGCAGTGTTGGGTGTGCTCTAGCACCTGGGCTGTTTTTTTTTTCTTCCGCTTTTCATTGTGTGTTCTAGCCTTTAAAAATATACTCCATTGACCATGAGCTTGTATGGGCACATTCACACATGGGAACTACAATTGCTTTGTGATACTCCTCCTGACCTGGAGAGCACAGTGGGGGCTTTGGTTTCTGCTCCAAAGGAGAAAGAATAAGGGTCAAAAAAGCAGAGAAATACATGCTGATGTGCCTGCTGTTCTTGGAGGAAGAGAGAGAGAGAGAGAGAGAGAGAGAGAGAGAGAGAGAAAAAGGAAAACAAAGGTGGTCTGTGTGGAAAAACAGGGCAACTGTGATTGTTGCCACCAAATGGACCCACCAATTAGTGCAATACATTTAAGCACACAAGCATAGAATGAGTACAGGTTACAAATATTTAGGCTGCACATGCCACCACGCCCCTGCTGAAGCTGAAATTTACATCACAAGAACTTTATGTGAGGCATAGCAGCAAACAGAAAATGAGCATACTTTTGAATTAAAGTTGATGCCACATTCAGTGAACTCTTAACCTGATACTTACTAGTTACCAAGAGGCAATTGTTATTATAGCATGTAACTTCAATCATAACAGTCAGAAGGTTTTCCCATACTTCCATCAGCTTGTCTCTATCCCTTTTCGAGGCATCTTTGATCATGTTTATACCAACATATGAGACCAACATTCAGCATTTCCCCGCCCCACCTCATGAAGTCAGACCTCTCTTCTGCACTGCGTATCAATGTTTTTCAGACACAAAAACAGTCATGTCATCCATCAAAATATGGAATAGCCTCTCCTCTGACTGGTGGACTTGGAGGAGTATGAATTACAGTTTTTTTCGATTGCTAAATGACAGTGAGCACAACTGGAGCTACATGTGCAAAACTCTAACTACAGTCTGCACTACCAACAGTCACCTGAGCTAAACAGTTAACACATGACTCAAAACAGGCTCAGTGCAGCCAAACACTATGCACAACCCTCACTGTGATAACACACACTGTCACTCAGAACACACTGAGAGTAAAAACACCAGCATCAAACTCCAACACAGAAAATACAAACTTTTCATCTTTATAGTTTGAACAATTTCAGTGACTTCATACAAAGTAATATTTTCTTCAAAGAAAAGAGTGACATTCTTTCACATGATTTATTTAATTTTTTAGAACATAACAGTTCTTTAAGGTAAATGAAAATGAGCAGTTTGCTTCAATAGTCTGTAGTAATTTACGGAATTACAGTAATGAGAAAAAAAAGGTAGAAACTAAAAGTACATACTGTAATTCGAACAAATAATTGAGGGGCTAATCCTGCAAAATTGCAATCAGCAGTGTTTGAAAGGCACAAGGCTGAAATCTATTCTGTTTTGAATGTGTGGTTCACAGTTTTGACAGCAGTGTGTTAGCATTTGAACAAAGTGCTGTAAATCCACAGTGTTGTGCAGGTTGTGGTTAAAGTCATGGGATAAGTGTGCAGAGTTTTGAAAACTGTGTTCAAGCAATGAAAAACGAACTAGAGTTTGTCGAAAAAAACTGTATTGATAATTTGTAAAATAAAAGTTGTTAATATAACAAATGTTGTGCTTTACAAAGTTTGCTTCAGTATTTGCAGATTTTTTTTTCATGTTTCTATGGTATACTGGAAAGTATTTAAGTTTTAAAGGTTTTTTTTATAAGCAAAACATTCAATATAGGCAAATAGTCAATATTTACAGTGTTGATCCTTCTTAACCTCTGTATTTCACTCTGGCATGCTGGATATTAGCTTCTGGATCTTGACTGATTGTGAACCATTCTTGCTTACCTATTAGTGTTAGGAGTTGATCACAATTTGTGGGCTTCTGCTTGGCCACTCAACATTTGAGGATTGACCACAGGTTCTCTATGACACAGATCCAAAATTTCAATATATTGCCCCCAAGCCATGCTGAGAAATGCATGGATCATCACCAAATTGCTCCTGGATCATTGGGAGAAATTGCTTCTGCAGGACGTTTTGATGCCATTATTTATTCCTAGCAGTGTTTTTGGGCAGAATTGTGAAAGCCATTCCCTTGGAAACAAAAGCAACCCCACAAGAATGGTCTCAGGATAATTTACTGTTGGCATGACACAGGACTCATGGTAGCGTTCACCTTTTCTTCTCCAGACAATCGGTTTTCCAGATGTCCTAAATAGTTGGAAGTGGGCTTCATCAGAGAAAATAACTCCACCGGTCTTCTGCTGTCCAATCCTGTAGAACTTCTTGTAGAATTTCAGTCTGTCTTTGTTTTTCTTGGAGAGAAGAGGCTTCTTTGCTGCCCTTCTTGACACCAGGTCGTTGTCCAATAGTCTTCACCTCATTGTGTGTGGAGATGCGCTCACACCTGCTGCCAATATTGAGCAGCTCTGCACTGATGGTAAAACAATTCCTTAGCTGAATCCTCAGGAGGAGACAGCTCTGGTGCTTGCTGGACACTCTGGGACATCCTGAAGCCTTCTTCACTGCTCTCTCCTTGAAGTTCTTGATAATCCGGTAAAAGGTTCTTTCGGGTGCAATATTCTTTGCTGCAATTTCTTTGCATGTGAGGCCATTTTAATGCAAAGCTATTATGGCTGCATGTCTGTTTTTGGAGGTAACCATTGCTAACACAAGAATACAATGACTGGAAGCACTTCATCCCTCCTTTTATAGTTTATCAGCCTGCTCATATATCCAATCAGGATGATTACTGATTACTGAATGATACTACTCGTTCACACTTTCCCATGTGCTGATGATATGATTAGTGAAATTATGTTAGCTTGTAATTTTTTACCAGGGCCAAAAAACTGTGAAATTTTGTTTTTTTGTGATAAAGTTCTAAAGGTTTTTTTTAGACAGTGAAGCTTTTTTGCAATTATTTAAAATACATCTGATCACTCTGCACAATAATTTAGAAACAATGTGAATCAACACCACAACAACTGAAGCAGCAAACATTGTGCGAAACACAACATTTTTGTCATTGCAAAAACCTTTGGCCATGACTGTACAGTAGATGAGCTTGTTGCCGCACCATAACCATATCACCCAACTGGAAACTATGGATGGATGCTAAGGTTTTTTATTCAGTTACTTACTTGAGGAACATTTTTTTTTTCAGTTTTCAGAGCTAGTGACAAAACAACATTAAGGGATGCCAGGGGAAAAAACAAACAAAAAAACATTACTGCTGGAATCAACAGGTTCAAGGGTACATATAGACAGAGGGTCCAGAACCTCTTAGACAATCACAAAGAACCACTCTACCACTGATGTGATATGACACCCCACCTGGCACTATTTCAGTCACAAAACAGTGGTGGGGTTGTTTCATGAATTGTCAAGACAGCACACAGAAAGGAGATAAGAGACCTTTAGCTGTGGTGAACAGACAACAATATATCACTCATTGTTATTAAGACCAGACAAATTTGTTTTGTCTGGGGTGATGTTAAGGTGTAAAGAGTTAAAAGATGGTTAACATCACAGTGTTATGGTCTGGTGTTACAGAGATGAAGCGTTAACGGATTTCCACAAGCAGATGGGTTTATTTATATAATGAAGAGTGCCAACATCCAAACACAAGTTAATATACACAATAACAGACAAGGAGTGAAGGGAGTGAATCCATATATATATATCCATAGTGCTGACGAGGGAGTCCAGGTGATGATGATCAGTGATGATGGGGAGATGATGAGGGAAGTGAGTGCAGGTGTGGAGAACAGGAGGATTGTGGGAAATGGAGTCCGGGAGACACGGGATATGTAACAGTACCTCCCCCTCCCCGTAGGGGGGTGGGCGTCCTGGAGACCTCACGCCGGTGCAGGGAGAGGGACGGACATGACCGGAGGTCTCCAGGACGGGTCTATGAGTCTGGTCGGCCATGGTGGGTCAGGGGCCGTGGGCTGCCATGGCGGGTCTGGGGTCGTGGGCGGCCATGGCGGGTCAGGGGTCTTGGCAGGACATGGCATGTCAAGAGTCTTGGCAGGCCATGGCATGTCAGGTCCTGGCAGGCCATGGCGGGTCAGGGGCCGTGGTCGGCCATGGCATGTCAGGGGTCTTGGCAGGCCATGGCGGGTCAGGGGTCCTGGCAGGCCATGGCGGGTCAGGGGCTGAAGGCGGCCATGGCAGGTCAGAATCCGTGGGCGGCCACGGCGGGTCAGGGGCTGAAGGCGGCCATGGCAGTTCAGAAGCCGTGGGCGGCCCTGGCAGGTCAGAGGCTGTGGGCAGCCGTGGAGGGTCAGAGGTCGTGGGTGGCCACGGTGGTCCTTGAGCCGCACCCACATGTGTGACGCCCACATGTACCCCACCAACAGGTACTTGGGGCCCCCCCCCCAAAAAAAAAATACTTGGGGAGGTTCAGGAGGGTCTTCAGGAGTCTGAGGAAAGGAGTGGGTTTGTGGGCTGGAGTGGGCTCTTGGTAGGCTGGGGCTGCAGATTTGGCAGGGACTGGAGATGCAGGTTCGGCGGAGGCTGAAGATGCAGGCTCGGCGGCGGCAGCTGGAGCAGAGGGCTCGGCGGCTGGGACTGGAGATACTGGCTCGGCGGCTGAGACTGGAGATACTTGGAGAGGGGTCCAGTCCATCCCCTCATAGACTATTAAAATCCCTACAGGAGCGGGAGCGGGTTCGGCCGAGATTGGAGAGGGCTTGGACGAGACTGGAGAGAACTCAGCGGGGACAGAAGAGAGCTCAGCGGTCTTTCTCTTCCTCCTCCTCCGCCTCCGCCTTCTAGACCCAGCGGAGGTGTGTGAGCCCAGGGTGACACAGGAAGGCAATTCACTGGAGGGATATGAGGAGGAAGACGGAGCTTGACAGACTGGCCAGGCCGCCCATGTTTCCGGGAGGACTGGACGAGAGGAACACTTAAAATCCTGAACCTCTTGGACAACGAATTTGGAGCCGTTTAAATACAAAATTACATTTATAGTATCAGTTAAAGAAACATAATCTTCAGGTTCACAAAAGCGGATTGTGTCCTCGTCCAGTCCATCCAAAAACAGGGCGATCAAATGAGCATCCGACCAATCTGTCAAATAAGCGAGCTCTACGTACTCCTCCACATACCTCTCCAGTGAACGTCCAACCTGGAAGAGTCCAACGAGCCATTCAGCCGCAGATGTCGGTGTGAGAGGTGGTGAAGGAGCAGGAGCCACAGCATGGAGAAAAAGTCCCATCTTACTTGAATGGAAGTCCAGCGGTATGGGTCTGTTATACTGTTATGGTCTGGTGTTGCAGAGATGAAGCGTTAACGGATTTCCACAAGCAGATGGGTTTATTGATATAATGAAGAGTGCCAACATCCAAACACAAGTTAACATACACAATAACAGACAAGGAGTGAAGCGAGTGAGTCCATATATATAGGGAGTGCTGACGAGGGAGTCCAGGTGATGATGATCAGTGATGATGGGGAGATGACGAGGGAAGTGAGTGCAGGTGTGGAGAACAGGAGGATTGTGGGAAATGGAGTCCAGGAGACACGGGATATGTAACACACAGAGGACCTCACCCAGAATACCTCTTTCTTAGTAAAGGACCAACAGTGACTACTATTATGTTGCCGACTCAGGACTATAGATAAACACTTTTATCTAAACCTATAGAGCAACACGCACACGTTGTTTTCTTGGTTCACTGCTTCTTCAACTGCTTTATTCAATACAGACATCAACCAATAATAGAACACTGCTGCCCCCTAGTGGTTCAGTCTTTATATAACACGACATTTAGCTGCATACATAACATTTCCTCCCCACTAAGATAGAATGTCATTAACATTAACATTCAACATTTTGTTTAAACAAAACAATACACTTTTCATGTACGACAATAAAGGTACAATTACCTTTTTTTTTTTTACTTCCAACAACAAATTAGGAATATCTCAGTGGTTGTATAACTTATATGTTGAAAGAATATGTCTCTCACTCAAACTGTGCTATAACCCTCTATTAACTAATTACTGCTCACTCATCACGGTAACGAGCTGGTGGTCTTTTGATCCTCACAGGATAACGTTTCACTGTCTCGGTTATCTGAGGATGTTCCTTAGATGGTGGTTCAGTGGACTGGTGTGTCTTTAAGGTTTCTTGGATTTCTGGAACTTGAACATCCTTCTTTTCTAATAAAGGAGTATTTGAGTGCAGTGTGGTGCCACTATCACTAGGAGGTAGTAACACCTGTGGGCTTACAGTACGACTCACTGCAGTTTGCTGAGGCTCTGTATCTGGGCGTCTCAACATCTGGTCCACATGGCGTTTCCATACCCCTGGCGATCCCACATTCACCTTGTACGACACCGGTCCAGTCTTTTCTCTCACCACACCTTGTGCCCACTTTTCCTCCCCCTTTCTATAATCACGCACAAGAACTGACTCTCCTACCTCAAACTGTCTGACCTTAGCGTGATGCTGGCGCCGTTGTTGTTGGGCATCCTGTGACCTGTGTACAGCTCCAGCCACACTTGGTTTTAAACAATCCAATCGAGAGCGCAGCCTGCGTCCAAGAAACAACATTGCCGGTGTTTCTTTCGTTGTTGCGTGCGGGGTGTTTCTGTATGTTAATAGAAACGCCTCAAGTCGCTGACGCACCTGTGCTGTGCCTTTGGATGCCTTTAAAGCATGTTTGAAAGTCTGCACGAACCGTTCGGCCAGGCCATTGGTGGCTGGGTGGTATGGCGCTGAGCGGATGTGTTTGACTCCATTGTTTTTCAGGAATGTACTGAATTCTTCCGCACAGAACTGCGGTCCGTTGTCACTCACAAGGATGTGTGGAATGCCATAGCGACTAAACAGTCCCCTGAGCACTTGAATGGTCATACAGGCAGTGGTGCTCTTCATGATATGCACCTCTGGCCACTTTGAATGTGCATCCACCACGACCAAGTACATATGTCCTTCAAATGGACCTGCAAAGTCCACATGTATCCTTTCCCATGGACTGGAGGGCCACATCCAAGAGTGTAAAGGTGCTAGTCCAGGCTCTTTTTGTACGCTCTGACAGGAGTGGCAAGATTTGACCTGTAGTTCAATTTGAGCGTCTACACCGGGCCACCATACATAGCTGCGTGCCAGGCTTTTCATCCTCACTACACCTGGATGTGATGAATGGAGCTCTTCCAGAACTCGAGGGCGCAGTTTTGGTGGTACGATAACTCTCCCACCCCACATGAGGCATCCCTGTTGGGTTGTGAGCTCATGCCGGCGCTGCAGATAGGGTGACAGCTCTTCACCTGCATCCTTAGCAGGTGGAAAACGACCAGTTGAGACCATTTCTAGGACCCGAGCCAAGATAGGGTCAGCCAAGGTGTTTCCTTTGATCTCGGTGCTACTGACTGGTAAGTTTTCTAACTGAGATGTGTAAAATACCTCTACTGCGCCTTGCTTCTCTTTATGCGTGTAGGGGAGTGGCAGTCGTGACAGCCCGTCGGCATTTGCATGTAATGCACCTTTTCGGTATTGAATGGTGTAATCATGAGCTGACAGGAGGAGCGCCCAACGCTGCATTCGAGCTGCAGCCATTGATGGTGTACTTTTCGATGGACTCAGGATGGAGGTCAACGGGCGATGGTCAGTGATTAGAACAAACTTGTTACCATAAAGGTACTGGTGAAACTTTCGTATTCCAAAAACTATCGCTAGCGCCTCCTTCTCAATATGAGCATAGTTTTGTTCCGCTTTGCTGAGCGTTCATGCATAGGCTATCGGTCTCTCCTCCTTATCGGGCATGACGTGCGAGAGCACTGCGCCAACCCCGTAGGGCGAAGCATCACATGCGAGCTGGAGGGGCAGTTTAGGATTGTAGTGGGTCAATACTTCCTGTGATACAAGTAAAGCTTTTGATGTCTGGAACGCTGACTCACAGGCTGACGTCCACTGCCATTTCTTCCCTTTATTTAGCAGATCATTCAGTGGTTTCATGATAGTAGCTAAATCGGGAATGAAACGTCCGTAATAGTTCAGCATTCCTAGGAACGAACGTAGCTGACTGACATCCCCAGGTGCAGGTGCTTCCACAATAGCACGTACCTTCTCTGGTGATTTGTGGAGTCCCTCTGCGTCAATGATATGACCTAAGTATTCCACAGACTCCTGGAAAAACAGGCACTTCTCAGACTTGAGATGCAGACCGTGTTCCTCTAGCCTGCCCAGGACTGCATCCAGAGTGTTTAGGTGTGTCATTTCGTCTGGACCACTAATCAGTATGTCGTCCAGGTAGCAATGTGTATACGGCAGTCCGAGAAGCACTTGGTCCATAGCCTTTTGAAATAAGGCGGGTGATGAAGCTACCCCAAACGGTAAACGATTAAAACGGAATAGCCCTTTTTGTGTCGAAATAGTCAGCAGCTCCCTAGACTTCTCTTCTACCTCCATCTGCAGATAAGCGTTCGATAAGTCTAGCTTACTAAAGCGTTGGCCTCCTGCTAGAGAGGCAAAAAGATCCTCAATGCGTGGAATCGGATACTTATCCACGCACAGAGATGGGTTGATGGTGATCTTGAAATCTCCACAGAGCCTTACTGTGCCATCCTTTTTGCTGACAGGCACCACGGGCGTGGCCCAATCACTGTGCTCCACAGGTGAGATCACTCCAAGTTCTGTCAGTCGCTTTAGTTCAGCCTCGACTCGTGGTCGTAGAGCATATGGCACATTACGTGGTGGGCAAAATTTTGGAACACTGTTAGGTTTAATAGTCAATGTGGCCTTAATTCCCTTCATTGTGCCTAGATTATTAGAGAAAACAGCGGAGTGTCTCTTTAACACCGTCTCCAAGTTGTCTTCCTCTTTTTGCTCAATTGCATGCACAGTCTTTAAATCTTTCCAGTTCAGTTTAATTACTCTCAGCCACTCTCTGCCAAACAATGCGGGTGCATCCACCTTAACTACATACAAAGGCAAATCAGCACATTGCTTGTTTAACCTTACTTGCACTTTGATGACCCCTTCTGGTGCCAACGGCTCTCCAGTGTGTCTTGAGCATTATATCAGTGGGTTGCAGTGGTAGCTGGCTCAGCGTGCTTTTATACTGTTCCCAAGGGATCAACGACACAGCAGCCCCTGTATCCAATTCCATCTCCATTTTCTTGCCATTTACAACAGGCAGCACTGAGATTCGTGAATATTTCCCTTTTTGTGACATGGCATAAAGTCCCAACTCACAGTCAGTGTCAGATTTATTTCCCTCACTTTCACTTTCATCTTCTCTTGTCTCAACGTGATAAATTCTCTTCTTTTTACTTTTTACACTGCGCTTACTTGTATTACATTTCTGTTCAGGTTTTTCCACTTTCTGTTTCCATTCTCGGTCACGACCGTTCTTTACTTTGCCTTTGCACATGCGCTTCGTGTGGCCTTTCCTCCCACACTGATGACAGTCACGATCCTTGTACCAGCAGTTTTCATCATTATGATTAGTTTTCCTGCAACGCCAGCATTTTTGAGAAAACACCGCGTTCACTTTCAGGGAGCCACTTAACTGCTGCACGTCACGCGCGGCTGTTTCAGCCGATATCGCGTAATCGACTGCTTTCTGAAACGTGAGATCTTTCTCTGTCAAAAGGCGCTTCTGTACAGTTTCACTTTTAAGTCCACACACAAATCTGTCCCTTAGTGCGTCTTCTAAGTAAGCACCAAACTCACAATGTTCTGAAAGTCCTTTCAATACCGCCACATATTGCGCCACTGTCTCTCCTTCTCCCTGGTTTCGCTTGTGAAAACGAAATCTCTCCGCAATTACGAGTGGCTTTGGAGCGAAATGAGCTTGCAACGCTCCCACAATATTGTCATAGTCCATCTCCCCAGGCTTTTCGGGAGCAACTAAACTACGAAGCAGACCATAAGTTTTTGATCCGAGCACACTCAACAGTACCGGTACTTTTTTTGCGTCCCTGATCTCATTAGCCAAGACATAATGCTCAAAACGTTCAATGTACGTGGCCCACTGCTCACCGGACTCATCGAAGGGATCCATATGTCCAATTATTCCAGCCATGATGTGTCTGCTTCTAGTCTCTGTCACTGTAGCGTTAGACTCTTCGGAAGAAGACTGATCCATCAACTCTTTACAGCTACCCTAGCTCACTAGCTCGGTGCTGTTTTAGCGTGGTTGTTCTTTTATTATCCAAACTTGACCAACACCGGCATTTCTCTCGCCGATGCAGTGAACAGTCTTCCGGATTACACAACTCGTCGCCAGTTTATATTATGTTGCCGACTCAGGACTATAGATAAACACTTTTATCTAAACCTATAGAGCAACACGCACACGTTGTTTTCTTGGTTCACTGCTTCTTCAACTGCTTTATTCAATACAGACATCAACCAATAATAGAACACTGCTGCCCCCTAGTGGTTCAGTCTTTATATAACACTACATTTAGCTGCATACATAACAACTACACTTCCTCAAGAGACTCAGAAAGGCTGACATGAGCACCCTCATCCTCAGATACCTCTACAGATACCTATGGGGAGAATCCTGACCAATAAAATAACTCTGGTTCGACAACTGTTCCACATGTGAACTGAAAGACATTACAGTTAAAGTTAAAGACTACACATCAATAAATCCAGCATTAAATAGCAATAAATCCAAGATATTTACTCAGTGCCCAAAGATAGACATTAAGTGCCCCTTGTCTGTTCTCAGGAATGCAAGGATCAACAAGGCCGAGAAACCTCTTTTTTCCAGTGACTTTCAAGCAACTTAACATATGATCATCTCCCTACTCCTTACCCATATACACTCCTCCCCCACCCCATCCTGCCTGAAAGACACTTGTCAAGTCAAGTCATCATCATTTATATAGCACTTTTTACAATACAAATTGTTTCAAAACAGCTTCACAGTGATAATAGGAAAATTAATTGACAGAGATTTTTTTGGCTCTACAGCAGCTCTAGGAAAAAGTATTATCGAGCTAATGTAAGTTTTTGATTGAATCACTTCCGTTTTAAAAATTAATTATTAACTTAGGGGACGCTTAAATGTCACTTTTGACTGAAAACAGAATACTTTTAATGCGTTATTGCTGTTCATGTTGAATGCATGTTTGAATGTATATGTGTGCAGACACTTAGTCTTTTTTACAAAATGACATTGCCAAATTATTGGGGGTTCGGTGCCTTGCTCAAAGACATTTTAGTTGTGGGTAATGAGAGTGGAACTTCGGGTTAAAAGGCTGACTCTAGTCATTTGGCCACAAATGCCCTCCTTGTCTGGTCTGCACAATACAAAATTATTAGTCGTTTCTGCGGATCCATGCAAACTGGAATCATTTTGATATTGTTTTCTCTATATATAGGGAAAGGAAAGGGAAAAAGGCCTTCACAGGGGATAGTTTAGTTGACACTTCAGGGCTGCGTTGTTTTCGTGTCCTTCATCTCATCTGGATACGGCCTGGATCTGGCAGACTACGGTAAACCTCGGAATAAACAGATAGAGACTAATATCAGCGTAGACACCATTCTTCTCCTGATGTAGCGAGTACATCAGGTGTTATGGGAAGTGTTCCCAGTTCTGGCTGACCTAATTTATCAGCCTAACAATTAACATGATTTAAATTATAGATAGATAGATTTGAAGTAGATAATGTGCTATGTGTATGCCAGGTTAAAGAGATTTAGTCTACATTTAAACTGACAGTGTGTCTGCGGTTGATTTTGATACTCTAGGTATTATCAACTGGCCAGAATTTTGAGATCACAATTGAATGACTATAATGTGTTAATAGCTTGCTCAAGTACTGCGGATCTAAGCCATTTAGTGCTTTGTAAGGAATTAGCAAGATTTTAAAATTATACGATGTTTAATAGGGAGCTAATGCAGTGTTGACAGAACTGGGCTAATATGGTCATACTTCTTGGTTCTAGTAAGAACTCTAACTGCTGCATTTTGGACCAGCTGGAGTTTGTTTATTAGGTATGTAGGGCAAACACCCAGTAAAACATTACAGTAATCTAGCCTTGAGAACATGAAGGCATGAACTAACTGTTCCACATTTGTCATTGAGAGCATATGTTGTAATTTAGATATATTTTTTAAGATGGAAGAATGCAGTTTTACAGATGCTAGAAACATTGCTTTCAAATGAAATATTGGTATCAAAGAGCACACCCAAGTTCCTAACTGACGACGAAGACTTGAATCTGTTTTTTTTTTTTGTTTGTTTTGTTTTTTTCCAGAATTAAGTAGTAGGAAATTGCTAGTCATCCAATTATTATTTTTTTTATTAGCTATGTATTTCGTTAATTTTGTAAATTGATAAAATTTGTCAGGGCGCAAAGAAATATAGAGCTGAGTATCATCAGCATAACAGTGAAAACTAATGCCATGCTTCCAATGATATCTCCCAAGGGTAGCATGTACAATGTGAACAGCAATGGTCATAGTACTGAGCCTTGCAGTACTCTATACTGAACTTGTGATCGATATGACAATTCTTTGTTTACTACTACAAACTGATAACGTCAGATAAGTATGATTTGAACCATGCCAATGCAATTCCACTAATGGCAACATAATTTTTGAGTCTATTCAAAAGAATGCTGTGATTGATAGTGTCAAATGATCCAGTAACACTAATAAAGAAATACAGCCATGATCCGATGATCCGAGCAAATCATTTGTAACTCTAATGAGAGCCGTCTTAGTACTATGGTACGGTCTAAATCCTGACTGGAAATCATCACAAATACCATTTCTTTCTGAAAAGGAGCATAGTTGTAAGGAAACTGCCTTTTCTAGTATCTTTGACAGAAAAGGTAGATTCAAATTTGGCCTGCAATTGGCTAATTCTATAGGATCAAGTTGCGGTTTTTAACAAGGTTTAATAATAGCCAGCTTAAAAGTTTTCAGTATGTAGTATACTAATGACATGATGAATTAATGATATTAATTATATTAAGAAGATCTATGAACTCTGGAAGCATCTCTTTCAGTAGCTTTCAGTAGCATACATGGTGTTGATTTTAGATGTAAAAACGAGTTTAGACAATTCTTCCTTTCCTATAGCTATGAATGAATGGATTTTTTTTTTTTTTTTTTGTCAGGGACACTACAATGCACTGTCTGATGTGATTTTGTAGTAGATAGTTGCATAGTTATAATTTTCTCTCTAATATTATCTGTCTTGTAAGTAAAGAAGTTCATAAAGTCATTACTGCTGTGCTGTTTGGAAATGTCTGGGGTTGAAGCTTTATTTCTCGTTGATTGAGGGTTGAAGAGGGTTGAAAAATAATCAGATCCAGCAGTTTTTAAGCCCTTTCTGTACACAATCATGCACTCTCTCCACAATTTGTGAAAAATCTCTAGTTTTCTTCCAGCTACACTCCATTTTTCTGGCTGCTCTCTTAAGGGCCCATTTGTGCTCATTGTACCACGGCATTGGACTATAAGCACAAAGGAGCAACTGTGTCTAAAGTGCTGGAAAAGAGAGAGTCAATAGTTTCTGTGGGGGAAACTGGGATACCCAGAGGAAACCTAAGCCAACATGTGGAAAACATTCCAGACAATTCCTGTTACTTAGTGTTATTGAGGGTGGCATTTTATCAGATGCATTAGACCAATGTATTCATTTATTATTCATTTACTAATAATAGTCATTGTTTGAAATTAGGCTTTATAGAAAGTTCAGAAGACAATCAGTAGACAGCCTCAGAGCCCGTTTAATGCAAGTCATACAGCCCATGGCATATGTATCTAGAGCACCATCTGTTATCCAGAAAGAAAGAATAAGCACCGTTTGGTTTTGAAAGTTAAACCAGTTTGTCAGTGGCATCGGTGTCCAATCCTGCACCAGGAGGGCCACTTTCCTGTAGATTTTAGCTCCAACACATCTGCTTGGAAGTTTCTAGTGATTCTGAAGGCTTTGATTAGCTGGTTCGGGTGTAATTAGGGCTGAAGTTAAACTCTGCTGGAAGGTGGCCTTCCAGAAGCATTAATATACACCCCTGGTCTATGGTGATGCTCTTCAAGCCTGTCCTGGGAACCCCCCACTACTGAACATTCATTGGTCACAACAAGTTTTGCAGCATCTACCAATGAGCTGATAAGTTGAATCAAAGTGTTAGGTGAGGGAGACATACAAAATGTGCAGTGGTTGGGGGTCCTTAGGATAGGTTAGGATAGGTTAGGATAGGACGACAAAGTCCTTGAAGCACCTTCTCCAAGGTCACTGTCTGAATGCCGCCTCTGATAATTAAAAAAAAAAAAAAACATCTTAATATTTTACAGCACGCTTCACAGCTCTGAAAATCACATTTTATTAGGAGACACACTGTAACTAACAGTACCACTTCAGGGAAGCATTATGTTTTCCAGTGAAACTGCTGCTAATAAAAGGACTACACAAAATTGGTCTGTTAGACAGAAAAATGCCCCACTGCCTGCTCAACATGTCAGAACTGTTCTGTATATTGATGACAGACATTCACTTAATGGTCCCTACTGGTATAGTTGCTGAAATTACTCCACACTGCAGAACAGGCATCCAGCACTCTGTAGCTCAAGGCAGGTTGTGTTGTCATGAGGGCTTTGTGAAGCTGTCACAGTGTTCCTACATTTTTATTCCAAAAGAACAAGCAGACACTTTTTGTCAAAGTAGATGCCATATTAAATTTTTATGAATGACAACAAGTAGGGATGTACCCAAGGCTGAATAATGACTTGACAACAAATATCTATATACATAACAAAGTTGGGAACACAGTCATGTAAGACAGGAGGTAATTACACTGAACCACTTTGACAACAGACTTTGGCATTTCAGAATAACCAAAACAGCATTTCAGATGCTGTGCAACAAGATAGGTCTGCTGGTTGGTCCAGTTATGCCGGCCCACCGCAAAGTCACATCAAAGTCTTTTTTGATGCTCATCAAGTAATTTATTCAGTAAATGTGTTTCCATCGTAGTTTATGCACTTTATTATCAGATAAAAAGTTTATCCGGAATCAACATGGCGGCGCGTTGATCACACCTGTTTACTCACGCTCCTACAACATTCGGAAATTGCTTTGTCAAACAGCCTTAGTATCGTTCTAAAACTTAACAAATATATAAATCACTGTAAACAATATTACGACACAATGATTTCGCGTACTACAAAGAAAAAACATGGAAACCAAGACGACTCCAACGCTGAGGCTAATCATCAAGCTAGCATGACAATCGAGGGTAATGTTAAAGAAGCCAACGCAAATACAGACAAAAACCAAGACAGCAACGTTAAGAGCGCAATTGCAAGCATGAGAGAAGACTTTTCAGTCAAATTCACAGGAATCCTCTCAGCCATACAGGAGGTTAAACAAGACGTCAAAGAATTTTCTAACAGATTGTCTACGGCGGAACAACGTATTAGCGACATATAGGATCAAGTATCCTTCAGCAACAGGTGAAACTTATTGGCGTTAAACTGGAAGACCAGAAAAATCGAAGTCGTTGCAATAATGTTCGCCTCGTTGGTCTACCTGAAGACGCCGAGGGCTTGGATACGGTGGGTTTCCTTGAGAGATCGCTGCCCGAGGTACTGGGACTGGAGTCTTTTACCAACCCGATAACCATCGAACGAGCTCATCGTTTACAGGAACGTCGAGAGTGAAACGCTCCCAGAACACTTATTATGCGCTTCTTGAATTCAAATGATAAAGACAAAGTGTTACAAATCGTGCGGGCCAAAGGCAAGATAACATACGACGAGCGTGAAGTGAAGTTTTTCCAAGATATCGCCAGAGAAACACATCTGAAAAGATGGAAATACCACAAAGTGAAGCAACAGCTAAAGGCCATGGACATTCGTTACAGAGTAATAATTCCAGCGAAATTGCGCATCACTCACGCAGGACGAGACCGCACATTTGAGAGCCCAGTTGAGGTGGAGAATTTTATTCGCAACCTCAAGGATACACGCTGATAATCTTTCAGGCAGGAAGGCCGAATACAGAAGAATGGAGCCGTCATGTAACGAAATCTTTCTCTCTTTTCTTACGAGACTTTTCAAAGACACTTGACGGATGATATTTAGTACAGTTGTGGTCAGTGACTTCTAAGTATTGTTAATGTTGTTTTTTTAGTTATTTTCATTATAATTTGTTGTATATTCAGAAGCTGATTGATTGTGGTTACTTCAGTTGTTATTATAGGCTGTTGTTCAATTTCTAATATGACCAGCCCAGTTGATGGGAGCGTGTAATGAACGAACATGCTCTTGATCCGCGTTATGCTGCTCCTAGCAATAGGATCAGTGACACAAAGTGTTGAATCTTTAGATTTTGTGTTACGGGTAAAGTGCTAGCAAGTTCAGGGTGCCAGTACTAGTAAAAGCATCCTGTGTATGTTTTACTTTTTTTCAGTCATGGGGCAAATTGCATTTTATTGTAAACAGGCTAAGGGACAAGATTGTAATATTAGGCAGTTCTCAATCTATGCACTAATATTGTAATGGGTTCCATTTCAGAGTAAAAAATAACATTGTGGAATGTGAGAGGCTTGGGGAAATTAACTAAAATTAAGCAAGTAATGACCAGAATTAAATAACTTAATCCATCAATTGTATTTTTGCAAGAATGCCATATTTCTTCAAATAACACAACATCAATACGTAGGCGCTGGAAAGGCCAAATTTACTCAGCTTTATTTTCTCCTAACTCTAGGGGGGGGAATGATTTTAATACACAAGTCAGTTCCATTTCAAATATCCAAGGTTTTACAGGACACAGCAGGTTGTTACATAATAATACAAGGCACTATTCTAAATGAAAACATTATTTTGGCAAATGTATGTGGCCCTAATACAGATTGTCAGATTTTTTTTTTTGAAAAATTATTTCTTTTACTGTCTTCTTTACCAGGAAAATTGCTAATTGCTGGAGACTTTAATTGCACAATATCTCCTAGTCTTGACCGCTCAACAGGTTTAGATACAACACACACACAGTCTAGGAAAAAGATATGGGACTACATAAAATAACTCAATCTGTGTGACCCATGGTGTAGGTTATACCCTAGTAAAAGAACATATTCTTGTTCTTCTTGCATATTCTTGCATTTTATTGCAATTGAAAGAATAACCTACAGTATAAAGGGCAAACTAAAGGACTACTATAAAATTTGGGATCTTTTTATAAATTTCCTGGAAAATAACCAAATATCAACACAGGCAAGGTTAGATACCTCTCACTCTACTGATTGATACATGTTGTGCTTTTGTATTTGAATATGTGGATATGTCTGTCTTATCCTTTGTATAGTAACTTTACCCATGTAATAGAATTTTTGGATGCTTTGGTGGTGGGGGGGGGTGGGGAGGGGAAGTGGGGTTGTGGGAAGGTGGTTAAAATATTTTAAAATGTATTTTCTTGGCTTATTTTCTTGTCATTTTACATGCTTAATGTTCAATAAAAATATGTTTAAATATAAAAAGTTTATCCGACTCAGTTGAGCACACAAGTTTTTTATGTTTTTAGAATTTATGTGCATCTTGGCTTTTCCATCCAGTGTTTTTTATGCGATATCCCAAAAAAGCGCATAAAAATAGTTGGATGAAAACAGCTATTGTGAATGAGGCTTAGACAGCTTCATTGAGCAATTTAGTTTTGATGCTTTATTCCAGAGTAGGCTAGTACAGAGTAGGTTTTAGTATTCAAAAATCCAGCCTACAGTAGATGCTTACCACTTCAGAAATGTTTTGACATTGAAAATATTTTTTTACCATTTCCAGACTACGCAGAATTCGTGTTTCTTGGACTTTTTCTTGCTGAGATGTTCCTGAAAATGTATGGCCTTGGTTTCCGTCTGTACTTCCATTCATCTTTTAACTGCTTTGATTGTGGGGTAAGCGCTTTTATTTATATATATATATATATATATATATATATATATATATATATATATATATATATATAT
Source organism: Megalobrama amblycephala (assembly GCF_018812025.1). Taxonomy (NCBI): domain Eukaryota; kingdom Metazoa; phylum Chordata; class Actinopteri; order Cypriniformes; family Xenocyprididae; genus Megalobrama; species Megalobrama amblycephala. The sequence continues at coordinate 22,432,636 of NC_063060.1, read as the reverse complement.
ATATATATACACAATCAAACCAAATAATCATGCAACCCATGTATCTGATGAATCCTGGCACTGATCAAAGCATAATGTTTAATGTTTTGTGCAGGTGATTGTAGGAAGTATTTTTGAAGTGGTTTGGGGATTCTTCAGGCCTGGAGTGTCTTTTGGCATCAGTGTCCTCAGAGCTTTACGACTGCTACGAATCTTTAAGATAACAAAGTAAGTTCATAATATTTATCCAAGGTATTTTTCGAGGAATTTTAAGATGCCAACAAATGCAAATGTTGTTGTTGTTGACATTAAACTACATAAAGGCATCAGCAAGCATATAAAACAGATGTGTCTTCTACGTTCAATGGCACTGCACGGTGGTGACAAGTGTCTGTGGTGCACCACTTGGTGCCACAGACACAAAAAGAATTTCCGAAAGGACAATACATTTAACTACTTTCAACATAAAAATGTAAAGGTCAAATAATGACAATGTAAAGAACATGTATTTTGTTTTATCAGGTACTGGTCATCCTTGCGGAACTTGGTGGTGTCCCTCATGAGCTCCATGAAGTCAATCATCAGTTTGCTCTTCCTCCTCTTCCTGTTTATCGTAGTCTTCGCTTTACTTGGCATGCAGCTCTTTGGTGGCAGGTGAGAAATTGATTTATGGTATTACAACACCAATCTCTTTCATTCATTCTTACAGACAAACATAAAACCATTTAACTACAGATACACTATACTCAAATATGACAACAAAACATTACATCAATTCCATAAAACATACACTTCAAAAGAATGTAAAAGGGGGCGAGGAGGGGACCTTTAAAATGAGCCTCAAGACCTACCTTCTCTATTGCCTCACAGTCTTCACATACACACAGATTTTCACCAACTAGTCAACTAGTCCTGCCACAATATGAGACTGTGTGTGTGTGTGTGTGTGTGTGTGTGTGTGTGTGTGTGTGTGTGTGTGTGTGTGTGTGTGTGTGTGTGCGCGTTAACTAGTCAATCAGATAATTTAATATGATTTTGTTCAATGCATGATGACAACAGAGAGAACATTCCTCTTTGCACACACTTTTTTCAGCATAACTGTGTAACATTAGTTTTAAATAATATACTGTAATTGACATATATTTGAAATTACAAGTAAACAAAAATAAAGTAAACCCAGAGTGCTTTCATAAAGTATGTTATAAGCAAACCACACTGCATGCACTGAAGACAATGACTTAAGACAATGCGAGCAGCATGGTTCTGTCAGTGGAGATATGCACACTTTCATTTCTCACCCACATCATCTCAGTTATGCGGTCATTCTCTCCACTGTCGCACATTTCATCAATGCACTGTTGTACTTGCCAGAAACAGAAAAGACGCTGATGCTGCATGACATATGTGACCCTGGACTGCACAACCAGTCCAATTTTTTTAAATTGAGATTATACATCTTCTGAAATCTGAATAAATAAGCTTTCCATTGATGTATGGTTTGTTAGAATAGGACAGTATTTGGCAGAGATAAAACTATTTGAAAATCTGGAATCTGAGGGTGGAAAAAAATCAAAATACTGAGAAATTCGTATTTTCAATAATTTTGACCCATACACTCTAAAAAATGCTGGGTTAAAAACAACCCAAGTTGGGTTGAAAATGGACAAACCCAGCAATTGGGTTGTTTTAACCCAGTGGTAGGGTTAAATGTTTGCCCAACCTGCTGGGTAGTTTTATTTAACTGAACTTTTGTTTAAAAATTACTGTATTGCTTAATTAAAATTAACCCAAAGTATGTTGGAAATGAAGATTTATTAATGTTCAATGAATAATTATTAAACAATAAACATTTATTAAATTGCGTATTAATAAATTTATATTAATAAACTATTACACTATTAAATTTATATTAAAGCTTATTAATAAACATTCACCTTTTGTCTATTATTGTTGCCTCTAATTGCATCTGGTTTTTAATTTCCCAACTATTTTGGGTTCATTTTAAGCTAGCCATATAGCAATTTTTAAACAATAGTTGGTTTAAATAAAACTACCCAGCAGGTTGGGCAAACATTTAACCCAACCGCTGGGTTAAAACAACCCAATCGCTGGGTTTGTCCATTTTCAACCCAACTTGTTTTTAACCCAGCATTTTTTAGAGTGTACAATGTATTGGTGGCTGTTGCTACAAATATACCTGTGCGACTTATGACTGATTTTGTGGTTCAGGGTCACATATGTGATTTATATAATATAATTTCTGACCTGCCGAATAGTTGACTAGTAAAAAAAAATGTATCGTTGTGTAAGCTCTAATATTGCACAAAAAAAAAAAAAAAAAAAGTTGACTCACAAGAGCAATATGTCTGTGCTTCAAGCAATAACAAATGGTTACATAGATACAGTCAGCTGTTTCAATTAAAAGGATGCTTACAAGGATAAACAAATTACAAATATCAAAAATTACAAATGTAATTATAACTAAATCAGTTGTAACAGTAATCACTTCTTTCTTTTCCACAGGTTCATTTTTGAAGATTACACTCCTACTAATTTTGACACGTTTCCAGCTGCCATCATGACTGTCTTTCAGGTATGACTCTCCAGATCACTATATTCTGTGCTGTTCCTCAATGGACATGAACATTGTAAATATTTTGATTGAAAAGGCTTATATTCACCTTATATTGAACTTAATTAGCAGCAAAGCTTTTAAACAGTAGGTGAGAATATTATCGATGTATTAAAGCCAATTTTTTGCTTGCTTATCCTCTCATTGTGGCTGCCATTTTTAAATCATATGACTATCTGTTTGCAGTTCGATTGAGGTTTACACCAACAATGGTTCTACATTTGTTGGGATTGAATTAAAAATTATATTATATTATTTAAAATTAAATAATAGTTTAAAGTCACAAAAAGTATTTTGAATTTACATTGCATGCCTCAACTCTAATTGCTCTTTTTGAATTTCTTAATTTAACATAGATTCTTACTGGAGAAGACTGGAATGAGGTGATGTACAATGGGATACGCTCCCAAGGAGGAGTGCAGTATGGAATGTGGTCCTCAATATACTTTATTGTTTTAACCTTGTTTGGGAACTGTATCCTTTTAAGCCATGACTATTATCTATGTGCTAAAACAAAGTAAAAAAAGATGAAGGAAAACACTCTAATTTTGTAGTTGCACATGATAACACTGTTGCAAGTTTGTAACATATGTTCAGATAGAACCCAAATCCTTGACGATGCTGTGAACAGACACATTGCTCAATGTATTCTTGGCTATCGCTGTGGATAATCTAGCCAATGCACAGGAACTAACTAAGGTAAGACAATGAAAGACAGCACTTTGCATAACAGTATATATATTTGTGCTATAAAATGACTTTGTGCTAGAAAAAAAAAAAGAAAAAACATATTATGTATGTTTCTCATTAATATTTCTTTAATTATTCATGTATCCAGTGAATTAACTTTTGTGTGCATTTTGTATTACATTAGTATTCATGCACTTAAGTAATACTAATGTAAAGTGCAACAATAACACTGTTTTTTAATGTTAGTTCATAGTGTATTCTGTTATATTGAAGAGATATATTTTGTGTTAGGAAGAAGAGGAGGAGGAAGAAGAGTTCTTCAATCAGCGTTATAAAAGCAGAGAATTTGGCCTCTCAGAGTAAGTTTTTTTTATTTAATTTTTTTATACTCTGTCATAAGCAATTTTTCAAATTAAGGATGCAGTTTTGTATCATGTATTAAGAAGCTGGTAAGAGAAAGCCTTCATAGTATCTAGCAAGAATTTGATGTTGACTGCTGACTGTTGCAAATCTTCTTGTGCTTCAGACATGCTTTTAAACCATTATGACACTATGCTACTATGTAATTTTTCAGACCCATCAAACACATGAACAGAAGTGTCATATATGAATGTACCATTTGTCTGTCATGTTTTTGGATCAGTATTGGTCCTGGTCAAATTTGAAGGGAAAGAACAAAAAAAAAATTGTAATGACTGAATCGTTTTCTCTTTTGTCTTTAAATCTTGATTATTGAGGGTGTAAGAATTTCATTATTTTTATTTATTTATTTATTTATTTTTATCTTGAGTTGCTAGGAAACTCAAGCGCCTACACCACAGGGGGAATGGTGTGTTTATTTTAAAAGAAAAAAAAATCAATATGTTATTAGGGCTTGAGTGATTTGAAACTTTAATTTAGTACAGTAGACAGTGGAGTTTAGATTTAAAAGTACATAACCCAAAATCAAAACCACAGAAGTCAGTAAACAAGGAGAGATCAAGACAAATCACAAAAACAAAACCCTTTGCATTCTTTCTATGGTTTTACATCTGACTATCTTCACACTGGCTTTTGGAAAGATATTTTCATGGTCTGTTTCTTTCTTCTTATTATTGTTTTTCTCTTTTTTTTTCTTGCCTATGATACATCATAACCAAGACTTTTGACAGTGTTGAGTATTTTAAGTCAGTTCATGCTCTTTTGCTCTTATGCTTTTATGAAATTGTAATGAGATTTATCATAGTTGGCATGTCAATTGCAGCATTCGTTTCTGTCCTCCTACTGGATCCTCTGTAGACAGGCGTCATATAAGTAGTGACATTGTAGGACTGCAACCCAAAATTTCTGACTGCCAGAAGTCAGAGGCTGAAACTCTTTGCAGTTAATGAGCATGTCATAATCCATGAGCTTGACACACTAGACAACACTAAGACTGTTGATTTGCTTATTGTAAGCATTATGATTGCCAAAATTTGACAGCAATATTGTATAGTATACACCAGGTTGAAAAGTAGCAGTGAGGTAAAATCCAGATTTGATTAAAACAAAGTTCCTAGTGACATACAGTTTTACCACTCCAGTAGTCCAGCCTTCATCTTAGTTTTTCTCATTGGGGCGAGTCTATGAGACGTAAGGCATGGGCTATGACCTGTCAGTGTGACATCAGTTGCAACCACAAATGGCAGAAATTGATTTGTGTGCTTTAGCAGCACTTGTTTTGGCCTCTTTTTAAGAAAAAAATCAAGAGAGCTGCAATCGTACTTAACTCTCTGATGACCACGCAGTGAAGCAGGGGTACTCAAATTAGGAGGCAAAGATGGCCACATTTTAACCACATAAAATGCAAAGGGCCACAAATTACAACTTGGATCGTAAGACTTTCATTTAGGCCTACTTAAGAGAATATTTGTAGTTTTACTGAGTATTTACAAGTGCAGTTTATTATCTAGCTAAGTCTTACTATATTTTAATGGTTGTCCTATTTAAAGTGTCACTGAACATGGAAAAAAAAGGCACTAAAAACGGATTACTAGTTTGTCTTGCTGTATTCCTAATGCAAAAATACATAAAGAGAAACATTCTTGAGCAAATAAACTTAACAAGAACTGATAAAAAGAAGTCCTTATTCCTAGTGAAAAGTCTGCATTGTTTTCACAAGTAATTTTAGGCCTGGCTGTTGCTCACTGGCTGATCTGAGACAGTCTGTCAGTAAGATGAAAACGTTGCACCTTTTTATAGTCTTTTTTTTTATACTCCAATGCACCTTTTTAATACATTTTATAGTGCATATTTATACTCAAGGTCACTTTACATAGGTTTCATTATTATTATTATTATTATTATTATTATTATTATTATTATTATTATTACCTCTGCCTTTTCATTTGGTCAGAATCCAATATCCCCCTTTTTTTTTTTTTCTGTCACAGTCTCACGAATCCTCTAATTATAACCAGCAGTGTAAACATGATAAATAAGAGATTTTGAGCTCAATGAAGTGACAACAGCTCTGTAATGGGAGCGCTCTCTGGTTGCTTTCTGTATAACACATTGACATTAAAGTCCCTGTAAAGTCAATTCTGAGAATTGTTTCTAAACACATAATAAATGTTACAAATGTATTGCTGAAACACATTACAAAGACTGTGAACTATGTAGTACTGAATTGTGAAGTTAGAATGTTAAACAGTTTTTCACCAATTCTGTGTTCAGGATTTTTTTGGGCGGAGCTAAAAGGGTGGCTCGATGATGCTCTGGAGCCCCCGAGCATGGCCCCGTCCTAACTGTCGATGACGCACTAGAGCCACTGAGCATGGCACCACCCCTAGCGTTACTGTGGCTCGCCCGCTCAATCTCGAGTGTCATTACCGTTAGTTATACAGCCTACATTTTGCTAGCTAGTAATTCCTTTGTCATGCAAATGCATATTATCTGGTTGCCATAATATACAAAACAGCTCGGTCTCCTTATTTAAATTTCCTAAAACGATGATACGAAGAAGGGGTGGAATAGTTTTGTCTTCGCAGTTATCATTTTGCACCAGATAGTTTTATAAACTTTCATCAGAGACAGCTGGGATTCACTGATAATCCGCTGTTATTGGTGAATGGGGCTGAATAGACTATCTCTTGCCTCGGCCTTCATCCTCCCGTCCCACCGACAACGGATGATAGGGGGCCAGACAGAGTCTCTCCCGTCCCGGCCTTCATCCTCCCGTCTCGTGGCACCCACCAATGAGTGTAAGTTGCCTTGTGTGCTTATGTTATAATTAGTAGGTAGTCCACAGTAACTCTACTAAATTTTGCAACCTTTTAAGGTGATTCTTTTGTTTATATGCATCAGTATGTTTGACTCATTAGACAAGTAAGTCGAGACGGCAGCTCTCACGAGTGGGTGTGGTTTCGGCACCGACAGCAGACACGCCCTCAGCGTTTGAGAGCAGAGAATACTGCTTATTTTTTCACGATTTTGATAACTTATTTCATTTACTTGCGTTTTTTTTTTTTTTTTAAATCATTCAAATTTGTCTGGGTGGTTAATAACACATTTTACAAACTCAGAACATTTAATATGGCTTTACAGGGACTTTTAAGAATAAAAGTTTTGTTTTTCATGCTGATAAGAGGACCATCAGTCACTTACACACTGCAAAGTTTCAGGAGTGTCAACCGCATTAAATTATGCAAAAATAAAGTTACTTAATTTTTAACTTGCACGCATAGTCTCGCGCATTTTATAGCTTGGACGAACACTGGTGCTCGACACGTGCACTAGAAAGATTCATCCTTGTCCAGTCTTTTTTGCTCAAAAAGTTACAAAAAATGTCTTTGCACTTGATTAAAATAGTTGCTTGTGTCTTTAAATCAGATAAACCATGCTGTGCGTGTACACTATGCACGTTCTGTGCTGATGACTAGATGTGCTTCAGTGTACGTATAAAAACTGTAATTACTAAAAAGTAATATTCACACTAATTTTGAACGCAAATTATAGTTGAAATACATTTATATGTAGCATGACGTAGGACACCAGTGGCACAGCTCCTCAACAAACCGGATGGAACTGAAATAAATACTTTGAATGTTGCGATCCTATCGGACTTATGATAGCAACCTGAATCATAACAAAGCACTGTTCGCCAGAGAACTGGCCGCCCGACTAAGCCTGGTTTCTCCCAAGGTTTTTTTTTCTCCATTTTAACACCTATTTGCCACCTGTTTGCCACCTGATGTCACCTGTTGGAGTTTGGGTTCCTTGCCGCTGTCGCCTTTGGCTTGCTTAGTTGGGGACACTTGACATTTAACTTGACATTTGATATTCAACAGTGCTTTGATCTTTGACACTATTCTTTTAGAGCTGCTGTGCAGCCAAAATTATATACCAGTTATCACTGTAAAGCTGCTTTGACACAATTTGCATTGTAAAAAGCGCTATATAAATAAAGGTGACTTGACACAAATTTAATGCTGGCGGGCCGGATGCGGCCCATGGGCCGCCTTTTGAGTACCTCTGCAGTAAAGATTTGTATAGGCTAAGAATCAATGAACGTCCTTCACTATTTTAGGTTTTGGCTGCGATTTTTAACCATGAGTTTTACTTGGGAAAAACTGGGAGTAGCTTGTTTTTCAAAGGGAATGACAGTATTCTTATTACTGAGTCAGTTCTCCTGGAGTACCATGGTGTTTAGTCTTTGAGCAGCTGTGTACTCAGGAATTCAGGAGTCAGTAAGTACCTCAGAATGTTGTTTAGCACTCTTTGTCCAGTGTCACCACTCTTCCAGTGGATGTTTATATGGAATGTAAGTAGATTGCAATCAATCTAGATTAAAACTCTTCAACTCCAGGCCTGAAGGCCAGTGTCCTACTGAGTTTAGCTTGAACCCTAAACAAACACACCCATACAATGTAATCAAAGTGATCGAAATTACTTGCAAAACTTGGTTCAACAGGGGTTGGTACTAAAGTCTGCAGGAAAGTGGCCCACCAGGACTGGAGTTGAAGAACTCTAATCTAGAGCATGGATGTTCAGTCTTGCTCCTGGAAGGCCACTTTCCTGCAGAGTTTAGCTCCAACACACCTTCCTGGAACACCACTGGTCTAGAGAATTTCTGAATTTAGTAGGTCAATCTGTTGTAAACTGGGAAGAATAAAATGAGGCAACACTGGAATACATAAGAGTACTAGACTGGTAGAACAGTTTTGTCTTAACAAGGGGTGTCCAAAACTCCTCCTGAAAGTGCTGCTGTCCTGCAGAATTTAGCACCAACTTCCCTCAACACACCTGCCTGCAAGTCTTTAGTAAGTCTAGTAAGACCTTGATTAGCGATACTGTATTTAAAATATAACTCCAACTTAACTAAGATTTTCTCATAAAACTATCTGAAACTTTGTTTGGAAGCAATCACAGCAAGACCATATACTTTTGCTTAACTTCATGGTTCTAATGAAGTTTCTTTTCTGCAATGCTGTCAAAATCAAAATGAACTTTGAGTGTCGTAGTCAACTATCTGTGTTTCTCTTGTGCTCAGGACATTTACTCACCCCATCCAAGTAGCTTCATCAGTTGTGAACTGATGATTGTGGCCACAATGGCATCGCAGCATTGTATCCTTACTCCCTAAGTATTGCAGATGGGTCGCAAAACCACTAAACCAATTATTTAGGTCCAAATCCTCAGTACTCTTGAACGTGTGTTGCTTTAAATTGCTGATACACTGCCATGTATTGTCTGAGAGTCTTGTGGTTATTTGTTTTCCCTGATGTACAATACCCCATCAAACTGTACTGGATGCATGGACAACTCTGGCCCTCAAGGGCCACTGTCCTACAGAGTTAGCTAAAGGTCAAGCATTTATGATTAGGGTTGACGCCAAACTGCATGACATTGGACCTCGGGGCTAGAGTTTTCCATCCCTGCTGTACTGCATATGACTCTGCTCTGCCTTTTTTCAATCCTGTCTTTTGGGTGCACCAGCTTCACTCAGAGTGTGTTGGCCAGTTTGAAGTGTACTGGAAAGTGTGTTCAAAGAAGGCTAGTCTGTTTTCCCGTATATATTCCTGTGAACCTGTTTCATTTACTTGTGTATGATGTTAATGTTGTTCTGTGAACATGGTCACTTCATTGGATATGATCGCTTGACCGTCATCTAGATCAGTGGTTCTCAACTCCAGTCCTCGGGACCCACTGCTCTGCACATTTTGTATGTCTCTCTTATATGACACACTCAATTCAGTTCATGCAGACTCTCCTAATGAGCTGATGATCTAAATCAGGTGTGTTAAATAAGGGATACATACAAAATGTGCAGAGCAGTGGGTCCCGAGGACTGGAGTTGAGAAACACTGATCTAGATGTCATTGACATATCTGATTTTTTTATTATTATTTTTTTCCCACTGGAAGGTTGGTAGAGGTTCTCTTTTCAACCCTGTCTATTTGTCATCAGTGAGCCCATGGATCAGTTGTATTTTTGACTGTAGAATTGGTCTCTGTACCTGAAGCATGTGCTGTTCCAAAACAAGTCTAAGACACTCTTGACATATTTGGTTCAGATTAAGTGTACTTAATGCCATGTATGTGTTGGCCTGTTCTTTTGTTCTTGAATGAAGTTGTAATAGGAATTTCTGCTCTTATTAGTAGGAATGAAAAGTATGTCTAACAATGATGGACATGGTAAACGGTGATGAACACCATGACTTCTTGACTTTCTGGACCTTCTCTTAAAATTTTTTGAAAAGTTCTGAAAAGTGATTTTCTAAATATTGCCGATAAATGATGACAGGAGTGTGCCAGGTGTCTTGCAATATTATATTTGCGCGAGTCTATGCTGCTGGCAATCAGTCAGAGGTTGTGTGTTTTGGGGAGGCCAAATAAACACAGAATAGATTCCTTAGGGTAGCAGAGGTACAGCTTTGAGTCGTGTTTAGACTTTTATTTAGCGCTGCAGAAGAAAGTCTAAACATAGACATAGTAGTAAACAAATTAGGTATTGTGCACTGAACATGCATGATCCACCACGACGTAATGACATAATGAATTTTTACCATGCACACCCTCATGCTTGTGCTAACGTGGTGAGTATAAACCAGCCTTTATCCTGCTCAAGTCTACATTCACCTTCATATACTTCATATACATATACTTACCTGGTGAGATACCTTCCTACAGACTTCAGTTCCAACCCTGCCTGTAATTTTCAAGTAACCCTAAATCTGAATCTTTGATTAGCTGGTTTAGGTCTGTAGGACTGGGGTTGGAGCTGAACTCTGCTGGACAGCAGCTCATCTGGAGCAGAGTTGGCTACACCTGTTGTAGGGTCTTAATATTAGATATTAGTCAATAGAAGCTTGGCTACCATAACAGTGGGCTAGTCAGATGTGTTAAGTACAGCTGTGCATCTTTTGTCAGTAGAGAAGAATTTGATGTTCTGATCTCTGTTGAGCAACATCAGGACTAAAACGTAAAATGTTTTGAGCAAAAGAGAAACACATCCAGTTGACAAATAATTATCATTTTAATTTAAAGTGCAGTTATTTTTAGATTCGTTACTCTCTTCTCTTAGATGCTTGCATAATGACATATACAGCTTAAAGTTAGCTACAGATATGCTAGTCCTTAAGCTTTTATGGGTTTTATGAGTGGAAAAGTTTTTGGCTAAATAGTTTCTCTGGGCATAGAGACAATAGTATGAGAGAAAGGGCACATGGTAATGGACCTACAATTAACCAATAGCAATTGCAATATTATATTATATAAAAGTATACTACCAAAACCCCTGGAAAAAAACTAATCTAAAACATCGATTACAGTTTGTACATTTCACACAAATGCGTGATGTGGCATTAATGGTATTGAAGTGCCAAAGAAGCCTTTAAAATTTAACATACGGTTTCTCAACTCTGGCCCTCGAGGTCCACTGTTCTTCAGAGTTTTGCTCCAACCTTGATCCAACTAACCTGTCTATAACTTTCTAGTAATCCTAGGAAAAAAGACCTTGATTAGCTTGTTCAGTTGAGTTTGATTCAGGTTGGAGCTAAACTGTAGGACAGTGGACACTGGGGGTTAGAGTTTTTCTATCTATATGAAATATGTGTTGACTTGTGTGCAGTCTGGCAATATGGATTGTTTGGTTTGTCTTATCTACAAATACACTAATGGCTTATTTTCAATTAATCATATTTTTGATTTCATGGACAACAAAAGAATACGCATAATTGTAAGTAAAACTGTCTGTATCTTTTTATCTGTTGTGTCTGCCATTAACATTGCATTGTCCATCTCATTAACACTCCAAACTTCCTGCTGACATGTAGATCCTTTATGCACTCTGTTTCTCTTATTTTATTTCTTATCTGTTTATTTTTATTATTCAAGAATTTTCCCCTGGTTTTCTCTTGAATGACATTTTATTTAGCCTGAATCGATAGCCATTGTTTTTATTCTAATTTCCTGATTTTTATCACACACCCTTGTGAATTGTGATTGTGCATGCTGCAAATTATATAACTCTTGTGACTGAGATATAGCATGTCCACACAGAAGGAGACGGAGACCGTACTTGTACAGGAAGCGTGCCATTCACAGAGGACGACCATCTCCTGCAGAGGCAGAGGAGGAACCTGCTGTCAAACAAGGGGAAGAGCAGCCTGTGAATGCTTTTGCTGGCCGACGTGAGAGACGTAAAAAAATTAACATGTCCGTCTGGGAGCAAAGGACGAACCAGCTGCGGAAACGTCGCCAGATGGCCAGTCGTGAGGTACTGTTTGGCAGTCCTACAGAGGATCAGATGGACACTCCAGTGAGTGATCATCACCAACAGAGCTGCATGTCCCCTGAGACAAGCCCTTTACACTTGCCAGAATCACCAATGTCTGTGGGGATTCCCCTGCCAGAGCCACCCATGTCTATCACCATTCCTCTCCCTGAACCTCCAGAGTCTGAGCCATTGCCCCTGATGGGATCGGGGCTGGAGGAGAGGCCAAGCATTAATAACCACCATTCAAATACAGAGAGGAGGCATCGTGTGGCAAGAAAGTTTCGGGCTGCTGCCGCTGCAGGGGTAGCAGAGGGTGGCCGACACAAACGGCACAGACATCGAGAGTCCAGAACAGAGAGCAGAAACGTAGAGAATCACCAGCAATTTGGGTGCAGCGAGAAACAGGCTGAAGAGGGTGTGGATAAAATGGAGGAAACACAGTCTAAAAACATGATGCACATGTATGAAACTGAAATAATGTCTGGCAAGCAAATTGAGAAACAGGAGGAATGCCAAAGGTAAGAATGCTACCACAACTCATTTTTATTTAGCAAGTTACTAAGTTCCCATGCTAGTTTATCTTCTGTTGCTGTTGACATTCTGTTACTGTTGTGGTTTGGCAAAGAACTAATAATTGAATTTACAAATGTTCATGATTTTTTTTTTTTTTTTTTTTTTGTCTGGTATGATTAAAGTTGAAAGTAGCATTGTTTTCTATTTGATGAAGTAGTTCTGCAAGGCACAACACAGAGCAAAGTTATTTGATCAAATATTCACACCTATACATTTGTATTTTAGGGAGTTTGTGGGTGATGTGACTGGACAAGCAGCTGGCCTTGAGGAGCTTCAGTCTGTATGTACTGGAATGGAGGATCAAGCAGAAAGCCAGGAAACTCCATTTCTGAGGCACAAAGAAGACTTTACATCAGACTCCAAATACATCACTGGGGAAGTCTCAGACATTGAGAACAACGGCAGCTATCTTAACCAGGATGAGTGTATAACAGAAACCAGCATTAAACGAGAGACGTCAGCCCAGCCTTTGTTGGAAATGGCACCAATGACTGGTATTTCAGCTGTCCATCAATTCATCCCTCCATCCATCCATCCTGCTACTTTACTGTGCAGAGTATGATTCCTCTGGATTGGTCTTCTTGTACAGTATTTCCTGTTATATCATACCAATTTCTAGAGTTTCAGATGCTTTGGAAATAAGGTACTAAACCGAAACAGTTCGATAGAAAACAAAAATGTCCTTAAAATATTAGTGATATCAAAATAGTATTGATATTATTATATAATGACAGTAATAAGCCCTAATTTGTCTAGCTTCTCATGTCACAGGTATGTGGCAAATACTATGAAGTTTGGTTAGCATAGTCTTTAATGTTAAAGTTTCCCTTTATAAGTTTATTTATCTAAGAACATGTAACTGGTCACAATTTCTTTCCAAGGGAACTCGCGCTGCATCCCAGTTGACGCTTTGGGGGAGCTCCTTCAGCGTGACTGTGTCTGAAACACGTGTACAACTAGTCCAATCCTGATTGGTACTATGTCACCTTGTGACGTATGCTGGTGTAAGGCGGAAGTTATAAAGGGAAGCCAGCAACACAACAGTCTCCGCTTTCTGTCTTCAGAGAAGTGCTCTTTGTGACTGTCGAGATCATGGAAGAAGTCATTCTCCTCCCGCCTATCTAGTCCCACGGTCCACTATTATTCTTCGATCCTGGGGCTTAAGAAGAATGGCTATGGGATGATGCCAAGGGTTGAATTGTCCCTTAAAGCCCCGACGCTGCCCACCAAGCCTTGTCAAGGTGTACATGGCGTGGATCAGGCTGACGCTTGTTTGCACATTATGGGAATTTTGCAAGCGTACCAGGCTGACATGCTCAGGGACTTAGACGAGGTAGAAGTGGGGCATGATGCTATTAAAGAGCTGTGTCGGGCCACTGACTTAGCTCTCTATGCCACTAAGGAGATGGCCTGCACCATCAGCCGCTCCATGGCAGCTATGGTGGCCATGGAGAGGCATTTATGGATGAAACTCTCGGGTATCAAGGAAAAGGACAAGTGTTTTCTTCTTGATGCCCCTCTGTCGCACTCATAGCCTCTTCTGCAATGCTGTGAGTAGTTTCGTCAAGAGGTTTCAGGAAGCTAAGAAACAGGTGGCAGCATTTCAGAGGTTCATACCTCATCATCAACAGTCCTATGTACATCGAGCTCCTCATACAGGCAGCAACAGAAAGAAAGTGTTGCACACCCTAGTTTTAAACACAATGCGTAATTGGTGTGAAACCCTATAAAAGACAGCTGTGCAAAATGTTTGTCTCAGTGCAATGGCTTATCTTGCGTTATTGGAAAAATTGGCAAACAATGCACTCCACAGAGAGAGTGTTTTCCAAGATTGCGCTGATCTGCTTGGTGAGAGCACCGAGTGCTCTCTTTGCCATTATTGCGGTGAGGAAAAAACACAATCACGTGATTTTTAAAGGGAAGTGTTGTCACCATATATGGTTCATTACAGGCGTTTCCGAATGCTAATGACCGTGAACGAGCATGGTACTTACGTGCGTACGTTTGATAAATATGGATTTTCTTGTACTTAGGCACATTATACATTTCATTGGTAGGACAAAACATAGAACCTTTTCTATGCACTGTTGATAAATGAGGGCCCAGAAGCCTAAGTAGGAGAAGACGGATCTGAGGAATGTCCTTCTCACTAAAAAGGATCTGGGAAAGAGGTCCTGATGTGATTTGCAGGCCTCTGAGGGTCCCCCTCATGTGAGAGAGCAAATTACATCCGTATCTCCGTGGAGCCCTCAGGAAATCGATTTGTTAACCCTGCCATCCACAGTACTTCAGGGCACGACGGTTTCCAACGAAAACGCTGTGGTCATGGGGGGTTCATCCTGCCCAAAGAGGTCTTTAGAAATATCAGTTCGCTTCAGGAAGCCAAAGTTTTAAATACAAATATACACATGGTCAGCCTTGAGAGGCTGAGTTCTCTAGTAGACTCTCGGCCTAGCATTATCCACATTCACAATGTATGGATGTGGCACTGGCTCCTCTGAGACTTTAGGGCATCTGTATACTCAACTATATAGAAGACTGGTTAATATTAGAGAGATGAAGGCTCGGCATTGAGATGTTGTGTTTGACCACATCAAGCGCTTGGGGTTGAGACTCAACAGCAAGAAGATTATGCTTTCTCCAGTACAGAGAACAACTTTTCTGGGAGTCGTTTGGAACTCTGTTATGATGCGGGCACAATTGTCTCCCACATGTATCGAGTCAATTCTGCTACAAGTATCCAGAGTCAAACTAGGCCAGCTGATCACCATTTCAGAGACTGTTGGGCTCTTGGCAGCAGCAACCAACATAATATCTTTTGGCCTACTGTACGTATGAGACCTTTACAGTGGTGGCTCAAGACCAGGGTATTTTCCCCGTTGTAGAATCCTTTTTTTATGATCAAGGTTAGGCACAGATGCCTTCGTTCCTTGATCATGTGGAAGAAACCCTGGTTCCTGTCCCTGGCTCCAGCCCTAGGGGCATCCTGGCAGCAATGTCCAGTGTAATACCTTTTGGCCTGCTATACCTGAGACCTTTACAGTGGTGGCTCAGGACCAGGGGATTTTCCCCACGGTAGAAACCTTTTTTCATGATCAAGGTTAGGCGCAGATGACTTTGTTCCATGATCATGTGGTAGAAACCCTGGTTCCTGTCCCTCGCTCCAGCCCTAGGGGCATCCTGGCAGCAGCATCCAACGTAATACCTTTTGGCCTGCTGTACATGAGACCTTTACAGTGGTGGCTCAGAACCAGTGGGTTTTCCCTGTGGAAAGGACAGGTGACAGACCTCTACCTACAATTACTAAAAAGCCATTATGATATATGGTGCATTATTTTCAAATAGTAGGAAAAATCAAATGAATTAAGTTCAAGAATAGTTTCGAGTAACATCAAAATTTGGACATCTGATGATTGCCTGAGTAAAAACTTTCACAACATTGTTATGAGGAGCTAGTCATATCTACTTTCACTACTTTTTTTTTTTTTTTCCCGGGGGCGGGGCGGTCAGAGTACCGGCAACATGTGAGAAGTGCCGGTACGCAATAAAAATTGAGGGTATGCTACAGATTTAAATATAGAAGTGCTGGTGCGTACCGGCCCATTACAAGCATTGGTCATGTTTATATTTACAGTTTTAACCAGTTGCTAACAAAAAACTGAAATATTTGTATTGTTCTCTTGATTTAACCCATCACAGTCAGTTTCAAGGATGTGGAGGCCAGTCACTCGGACAAAGCTGATGATGACGACGATGATTATGATGATGAGAATGGAGGTGAACAGTCGACTGTCCCCAAACCTGACACACCAGACAGCATGTTCATTTTCAAAAGCACAAATCCGTAAGTGTTTACATGATCCCACACCTTTAGTTGTTTGTACAGTTTACCATACTTGACAAAATAGGACAAATTTAACATCTAAAATCATTTTCTTTTTGTCACTAAAGTATAAGAAGGATCTGCCACTATGTGGTGACCCTGAGGTACTTTGAGATGACCATTCTCCTGGTGATTGTGGCCAGCAGTATTGCGCTAGCTGCTGAGGACCCTGTGTGCGCCAGTTCAGAGAGAAATAAAGTAAACTATTGTATTTCAACATTGAATTTTTAAGGATTCATATAATGAATAATGTAATGACTGTGAGTATTTTGAATTTAAAGTGCCCCTATGCTATTTTAAAGTTTCCTAATTTTGTTTTGCAGGTCTCCTACAATAGGCTTACATTCATTCAAGGTCAAAAAACACTTTAATTTTCTCATAATATACATTGCACAACACTTTATTTCTCAAAGAGTCTGAAAATGGTTTGTCTCTCAAAACCCCTCCTTTCTTCGAGACTACTCTGCTCTGATTGGTCAGATGGCTCACTTTGTTGTGATTGGTCTACTTCTTACAGCGCGTGTCATTAATAAAACGTCTATTACTATTTCAGAATTTCAGCTCCGGAGGCTTTCTCAGCACTTGATACACAGTGATATAAACAGGAATGATGGAATTGATACTGGAATTGCTGACGACGCATTTGGGCAGTTCAAAATCGATTCTTTCATTTAGAAGACTTTATTTGTCATGTACATTGATCTTTAAAACTCTGTAGACCTTGACATTAACAAACAGCTATATTACAAACTGCATGAAAGGCAATATTCAAAAAAGCATAATAGGGGCACTTTAAATCAACATACAAATTGTTGTCCTGTCTTTTGACAAAAAATGGAAATTAAAGTGACAGGGTGTTTTACTGTGTGTTTGCAGGTTCTCCGTTACTTTGATTATGTTTTCACTGGCGTTTTCACATTTGAGATGATTATAAAGGTATTTGCTTTCTTACTTCAAACATGATTTAAATAACTGTTATATTGAAGGTGATGTAAGGAATTTTGATAACTTCATGAAATGTCCTCTTCCAAAACCCTGTCATCCAAAGATATTTCACCTAACCTGATATCAGCAAACTCCAAATCATTAACAGGCAGAGACCATGTGTGGGCTTCTCCCCTAATACTTGTTTAAGTCTAGGGCCAACACAGAGACCGATGTGATATTTAATTTCAATTATATTTTTTGTATATATAGAAAACATATATAGAATTGTACGTATAGGTATAATATACAGAAAATTATATACTCTATATTCTTTATAATATTGTATTATGCTATTTTACACAGATGATTGACCAGGGCCTCATTCTTCATGATGGATCATATTTCCGGGACTTATGGAACATTCTAGACTTTATTGTGGTGGTTGGAGCTCTAATTGCCTTTGCATTGACGTAAGTATTTTAAATGAGATCCATATTCCGTGTGCGCCTGTTTGTTTGCATAAAGTCAGATGCCCGATGATAATATTTACCTGGAATCATTTTGCTTTAGAGACATCTAGGGCTATCTCCAGATTCCAGACCAGATAACCTTGGATAACTTTTAACAAAATCATGCCACTACCTACATTTTTGCGAAAGTCAAAAAATGTACCTATACATACATTTTACTTAAAGGGTTAGTTCACCAAAAGATGAAAAACAAAGCAAAAAAATATCATTCACCCTCATGTTGTTCCAAGCCCGTAAGACTTTCATCCATCTTTGAAAAACAAGTGAAGATATATTTTTATTGAAATATGAAAGACTCCTGTCCCTTCACACTGACAGTCCACACAACTACCACTTTGGTAGTTGATTGGTATCTATATGAATCAAGCTGTTTAGTCCAAATTTTCTGGAGACATGGTCCCTTCATATGATGAACAGATTGAATTTAGGCTTTTATTCACATATAAACATTGATCAGCGAACATAAACAGTACAGGAGCAGATAACACTATAACTACAGTATGGGGAAGATTTCTTGGGTTGTTGACTGATTAATCACCAATAATGTAAATGCATTCCTGTAGCTAAAACGGTAGAGCTAGTAATGCCAAGGTCATAGTTTTGATTCACAGGAAATGTATGAATTAATGTATACTAATAAATGTAATGATGTATGATAATGGTAATGATAATGATGTTGAATGTGAATGTAGAATTGCTTTGGATAAAAGCCCTTGCCAAATGCATAACTGTAAATGCAGCCATGTATCTGCACAAATGGAAAATGGGGGGGTTAACTGTGATCCATTTTAGAGTTTATACAAAGCCAAATTCACTGCATAATGTGTGCAAAGACTTGTGCTTAAACCCAAATAACAAGTAGAGAATCACATTTTTTTTTTTTTTTTCAAATAAATGGGTCATGATACAAGCATGGGGCAGATAGATGAACAGTGAAAGAGCTGTAAATGTGGCTGTAATGCAGTATGAGCAGTGGCTTAGGTTTGATTTCCCCTGTCCCCAAATCTAGGCCTATAAGTATATTAACATATAATAATGCAAGTACTGTAATCCCTATGGTAACATGATCAGCATTGTGGTGATTAAGACCTCTAGTAATGCAGGACTGAGGACGTTGATGTTACAGACCCACTCCATTATTCTTCTGTATAGTATTCTGCACCTCTATTAAGTAGTATATACGTCGAACCAATGATGGTGTCTGTTCTTTATATGCGTTTGCTGGGATAGGGAGCAGAGTTAGGCAGTAAGGGTTGAACAGTGGATAGTTTTAAACCAATGCAGGGGTAACACTTTAGAACACTGTTCTGTCATTTGGAACAAACGAGTAACACAATATTAGCATTCTAGTAACTGAACAAGCAACTCTGATTGATTAAAGGTGCCCTAGAATTAAAAATTGAATTTATATTGGCATAGTTAAATAACAAGAGTTCAGTACATGGAAAAGACATACAGTGAATTTCAAACTACATTGTTTCCTCCTTATATAAATCTCATTTGTTTAAAAGACCTCCGGAAAACAGGCGAATCTCAACATAACACCGACTGTTACGTAACAGTCGGGGTGTACGCCCCAATATTTGCATATGCCAGCCCATGATTGAGGCATTACACAAGGGCAGGACGTCTGGATGTGCACTGCTGAATAATCAGACTAGGTAAGCAAGCAAGGAAAACGGCGAAAAATGGCAGATGGAGCAATAATAACTGACATGATCCATGATAACATGATATTTTTAGTGATATTTGTGAATTGTCTTTCTAAATGTTTCGTTAGCATGTTGCTAATGTACTGTTAAACGTGGTTAAAGTTACCATCGTTTCTTACTGTATTCACGGAGACAAGAGCCGTCGTTATTTTCATTTTTAAACACTTGCAGTCTGTATAATTCATAAACACAACTTCATTCTTTATAAATCTCTTCAACAGTGTAGTGTTAGCCGTTAGCCACAGAGCATAGCCTCAAACTCATTCAATATCAAATGTAAACACCCAAATAAATACAATACTCACATAATCCGACGCATGCATTCAGTATGCATGACGAACACTTTGTAAAGATCCATTTTGAGGGTTATATTAGCTGCGTAAACTTTGTTTATGCTGTGATAGAGTCGAGAGCTCGGGAGGGGGCGGAGAGCGCGCGATTTAAAGGGGCTGCAACCTGAAATCGGCTCGTTTCTAATTATGCCCCAAAATAGGCAGTTAAAAAAATTAATTTAAAAAAATCTATGGGGTATTTTGAGCTTAAACTTCACAGACACATTCAGGGGACACCTTAGACTTATATTACATCTTTTAAAAAAAAGTTCTAGGGCACCTTTAATTAATTAGTAAGTAATAGTTCACTGTTAGTGAATCAATAACTAATTTTTATTCATAACTCCCAAAGGACTACTAAGAACTAATGTATACAGGTTTATAATTAATGTGAATAATGCATATTGAATAATTAATTCTAAAGTGAAGATCATGGTAACGCACTAGTAATGACTGAGGTATTACCAAACCCTTCAGAAGGAATTACTAATTATTTGGATCAGTATTTTAAAATGAAAAGCATGATAACTCCCTAATAATGACTGAAGTCATTGTAAACTTTTGAGGTTTTTGTAGGGTTATACTTTTGTAAGAATCCTGTTCCAAATAATTAGTAATTCCTTCTGAATGATTTGGTAATACTTGAGTCATTACTAGTGGGTTACCATGATCTTTATTTTAGAATAATTATACATTGAACATTACAGTCATTAATTCTGAACCTGTATTAGTTCTTAGTAGCCCTCTGGGTAGTATGAAAAAAAAAAAAATAGTAGTAAGTAGGTTAATTTCTGTAATTGGAGATTAATTGTGAGGTGAATGTAGTTAATTAGTAGTTTTATTCTCAGGTCTCAGTGGATAACCAGACCATTATTTTCCTGGCTAGAAGTCAACCATAGGAACAGAGGTAGTTTTTTTTTTTTTTTTTTTAAGAAACTTGGAAATTGGAAAAAGATTAGACCACTCTAGTCAAACATCAATATTAGCAACAAAGTCTATATTTTACAGTGTGGTCACATTAGCAAAAAAGTTCATTTTCTAGTGTTAATAGTGTAGCGATTTATTAAACCAAGCAACTTTCTGTTGGTCAAATTAGAAAATCTACCTGACCAGCTTGAATCCATTGCATGCAAAATCTTTTACTCTCACCCAAAATTCCCAGTTTTGTGGATTCCTATTGAAATTACAGCATTCTCCACATTAAAAAATTTAAAACAAAGTGAAATGTGACCACACAGTACTAGACCGAAAATAGTATGCAGTGGGCATATGTGTTATTCGATAGATTGGGAAGGTTGGAGTCCAGAGGATCACACATACTAACTTTTGCAGAGTATGCAGGTATAGTCAGCATTAATACCAAATGCTCTGTGCTACTTGTAGAGTATAGTATGCAAAAGGAGTATATGTATGACCAGCCAAACAGTCTCTTCATTCTTTTTGTGTGGAACTTCATCAGTGAACCTCGGACAGTAAAAGAAGCTTGTGGAAACTGCACTAGTGGAGGTGGTGTGTTGTGAGATTTGGCTATATGTGATATCAACATCCAAATGCAACCTATAAATTTCATATGTTTTCTTAATAGCAGGCCAAATCCTGTTCTATTTTTAAAGCATCTTGCAGGCTGATTCAGAGCAGGCTATGGGCCCGTGGGCTGTACTTTGGACACCCCTCATTTAAGTTATATAAGTTTTGTGTCCACTCTTTTATGCTTGATGTTTGCTAATATATTCTGTAATGATATACATACAAACAGGGATGAAAGTCACACATATATGGTTACTTTCTGATTTATGCTAGCCATTTTGAAGAATATATGTAAAAAATTATCTTAAATATATATTATCTAAAATAGCTTAAGTTGAATGATGGTGTCCTAATTTTAAGAGTCTATATGGGAAACAATCAAGAGAAACCCTAAAATCACTGCCAAGCATTAGACATATGTACAAAAACAGCAGATAACTCACAATTTTCAAAAATGTTAAGGGTCATTCCTGTTATCCTGGTCATTTTACCTAAAAAAGAAAAAGCATACATTTGTGTTGTTATTTAAGAAAGTATTTTCTTAAATAGAAAGGACATTCCAGACTTTCATACATATGCTCTGGTTCAGCTCAGGCACTTCTGCTTGATTATTTAATGACTTTACACACACTTGAGATTTTCATGTCTTCTTTCTCTTTTTATGCTTCTGTTATTGTTTTGGATTGTATCTCTGTGGCTTCCAGGAATTTAATGGGGTAACAGCAAATGCTTCTCATTTGTCTTATTGTCTGTCCATTTTAATATCAATTCGGATGCCACCGATCATTTATTTGTGTGTGTTTCTATGCGTGTGTGTTAATATGGTGATGTCTGATCCATGTTTGCATTTACTAATGTAATTTTTTTTTTATTTTTTATTTTTTTATTCATTCTCTCAGTATTTCAGCCATACATTTTTATTAGGTTATGCATAATGTATTACGGCTGTCAATTTAACTATTTAACACAATTAATTTATTGTGATTCATCATTTAAAAACAGTAAACAATTAATTAGACCTCTTGCCCATAAGTAAATTTCATAATAAGAAATTTTCCTACCATTAAAGCAGTTCTAGCTTGAAGAGCCACCTTCATGTTTTTGAAAGAATTAGTAAGAAGCCGTTCAAAAGCAGATTTGTGGAATAAAACAAAAAGTAGGGGGTCTCAAAACATATTTTCACACACTGACTTTAAAGGGTTAGTTCACCCAAAAATGAAAATAACGTCATTTATTACTCACCCTCATGGTGTTCCACACCCGTAAGACCTTTGTTAATCTTCGGAACGCAAATTAAGATATTTTTGTTGAAATCCGATGGCTCAGTGAGGCCTGCATAGCCAGCAATGACATTTCCTCTCTCAAGATCCATTAATGTACTAAAAACATATTTAAATCAGTTCATGTGAGTACAGTGGTTCAATATTAATATTATAAAGCGACGAGAATATTTTTGGTTCGCCAAAAAAAACAAAATAACGACTTATATAGCCGATTTCAAAACACTGCTTCAGGAAGCATCGGAGCGTTATGAATCAGCAGATTCATGTCAGATGGCTTATACTGTCACCAAGTGGCATGGATGCCAATGTAAAAACATTCAGTTACCAATTCAACTTTCAGTATACACTTCACAGCAAACAAAGATTATTTTTATAAGTAAAAGCATCCATTAACATGAGGTTAGCAAGAGTAGTATTCAGCTGAGTAGTATTCAGCTGGTCATGTAATCTCAACATGTTGGCTCCCATGCTACCGGCTCCACGCAAAATAAAAACACTTTATTGTGTTACTGATATGAATTTTCATCATTTTAAAATATATTTTTCAAAAGAGCAATTACTTATGTAAAACTTTTATTTTTAATTTGGGGGTTTACATGTGCGATTAATTGTAATAAACTTTATATAAATGTTTTATTTATTGACAGCCCTAATATTTATTGTGCGGGCATTTTTTTCTTTTCATAAAAAGAAAAAAAAAAACAATCAAACAAACAGACAATTTTTTTTTTTTTTTTTTTTTTTACCTCAGTATAATATGTTTTGTTTATCACAGAAACAACAAAGGCAGAGACATAAAGACCATTAAGTCCTTGCGGGTTCTCAGAGTTCTTCGCCCTCTCAAGACCATCAAAAGACTTCCAAAGCTCAAGGTATCTGGTCTTTTTACACTGTTCAGATCAGCATGATTTCCATCCCTCTATATTCTTTTTTTTTTTTTCTTTCAGTGTGCCCACCCGGTTCTGTTACTAACAAGCATTAGTATTTGCCCGTAATAATATATATAGCCTGGTGTTTTCCAGATGGGCTGGGAACTCCAAAAGGTTTGGGTTAGGCCTCCCTTTTAGAGTTCCTGTCCCACTTTGTAGATGTCCAGGCTACAGATATGTCTCTCTCATAAATATATACTCTAGAGGGCACAGGCTGATAGGTCCATTACATACATTCTGCGAGCAATCACATCATTACTGCATGCCACAAGCTGATTGGCCTCTGCTGATCCTGCAGCTAATGAGATTGCTTGCTCAACATTAAAATAATCTGGTTCAGTGTTTGCTGTGAGCTGGTTCCTCTGAAGCCCTCCACCTCCCCCAGCTCCACCTGCCTAGATCTGCTACGGGATTCATGCATGTCTATTCATGCAGCAGCAGCATATCTTACATGCTCACAGCAGTGTGTTTGTGTTGGCAGTAGCAAGCCCATACTTGTTCTGCAGCAGCAATAATCAACAGCTGCAGCACCAGTGTAGCAGATCTAGTCTCCATTAGCACTGCCATATTCAATAAAATGCTAAAACTATTCTGAGAGTTGTAATGATTGAAATTACAATCAGTACATATACTGTACTGCCCTGATCTATAATTACCATAAATTAAATAATATTAAAACTATAAAAACTATTGTTTAATTAAAAATGCTATGCTGTTGTTATTTTTTGAAAGTCTGTTTATTCTACTTTGTTGTTTATATTGTTCTATTGTTTAGTATATAGTCTATATGTGTGTATAATGTTATGTACAGTATTTCAAACACTTAGACACTGTAGTCAAGAAATATTCCAAGAATATTCCTTTGAAACAGTCTTACAAAAACACACACCATTTAATGAATTCATTAATTAGGACACTCTGCTGTCCAAATATGAGTAATCCCTCTGTGAATAATTAAATGTAGACTAAATATAACATGCAGTACTTGACATTTTTCATTTTAAATCAATATGCAGTCATATATACAGAGCCAGAATTATCAGAATTATCATCAGACCATTTAACTAAACCATAATTGAATTAGTGATGGGAGATCTTGTGAGATCTTCAGGGGGATAGGGATGACATAGACAAATCAAGTCACTCGCCATGTTCACTTAATTTCAAACCTGATCTCATGAGAAAACGTATCTATTTTATGCAGTGGCAATTTTGTATGATGGGATTCGTCTGGAATGTACACGTTTTAGAAAAAAATGTAAGCATGAAGGTCCACCCCCAACCCCACCCATAAACCAGTGGTGTGCAGTGGTGATTTCAAATGAGGAGGCAAAGTTGATGAAGATAGGTGTTAATCTTCTGGAATGACCATAACATACTTTAACCATACTTTATGGTGTAACATTGTCAGGAGTCTGAAAATTTATAAAACACTAGATCACTAGCTCAAACAGACAGTCTTTCCATATCTGATTAGCTATATGTAGATATAGCTAATAAGCCAACACATACACACACACACACACACACACACACACACACACACACACACACACACACACAAAACTAAAAAACATGAACATATATGTAACACAGTTTGTATGTACAGGAAGGAGGCAGGAACCGACGAACGTTCAACAATATATAATTACTGCTCGTCACAATATATAATTACTTTTAGCAACCAGCATGCCAGAAATTCACTGTACTGCCTGAAAACACAAACATTGATTGGATTACTTTTTTTTTTTTTTTTTTATCACAATACACTTTATACTAATTGAATAACGCCATATAAACACAACGGCTTTAGGTAAACATTTGTAAAATTGTGGTGTTGATTGTTTAGGTATACTGTATGTATCTCAAAGTAGCATATGAAACTCACTTCATTTGCATTGCTGTATGAAGACCTGTTTAGGAAGGGATATGAAATATTATGATTATTTCTTCTGTTGTTGATGATTATGAGAAATTATTATTTCTCTTTATGCCATGCAGGCTGTGTTCGATTGTGTGGTCACATCCCTGAAGAACGTCTTCAACATTCTCATCGTCTACAAGCTCTTCATGTTCATTTTTGCTGTCATTGCAGTGCAGCTCTTTAAGGGAAAGTTTTTTTACTGTACTGATGGCTCAATGGGCACCCAAAAAGAATGCCAGTAAGTGCAAACATATGTCATACTTTTTGTCTTGCAGTGTTCATAACAAACTAATTTATACTGTTTTAGTGCAAGAAAACCTTTTATTTTGATGGTCCCTTTTTGACATTCTGTTGACTATAAGTAATGTTGCACCTACATGTCAACTAACTCTCATTCGAGTATTAATATAGTATTAGTAGACTGTCTGCTTAATATCTGCTAGCACTTTATTGTGACGGACCCCAACAGACATTTTACTGACTTTAAGTAACTTTGCAACTACATGTCAACTTATTCTACTAATCCTACCACTAAAAGTCTACTAATACTCAGCCTTATACTCTACTGAGAGTTAGTTGACATGTAGGTGCAACGTTATTTATAGTCAACAGAATGTCTAAAGTGAACCATCAAAATAAAGTGTAACCAAACCTTACTAACATTATAAGTAGACTTGAAAAAAAAAAAAAAAGAAAATGAAGAAAATTGGTTTACAGGAATATTTACCTTCTATTCTACAAACCGTTGTAATACTGTGTGATTAAAATATTCAACACTTACACTTAATTTGGAGATTCATCTATCAGGCTGATTGGAAATTAAATCACACTACCATAGTGAGAGGAAGAGGATAGAGAGCTACTAGGCCTCTGTTTTTATTTAGAATATTTCTACAGAGTAATTAAAACTATTGTATTTCAAAAGTACAGGAATAATCTGGTAAAGCTGTACAATGGTCAGTACATTGTCAGTTAAATTTCATTGGTTTGTTTGTTTTCTATTGTTTTAATTGTTTGGTGTTGTGTAGGGGCTACTACATTGACTATGGGAGGGACAGGAAGGAGGTGAAGAAGAGGGAGTGGAGGAGACACGAGTTCCATTATGATAATGTCCTCTGGGCTCTTCTTACACTCTTCACTGTGTCCACAGGAGAGGGCTGGCCACAGTATGTCCATTTATTTATATATTGCACAGGACTTTGTGTATTATTGATTTTGAACTTAAGTTTTAAGTTTTGTTTTTACAAAAAATCTTCAGCCCCTGCATCCTTTCATTATAATTTAAAGTTAGTAGCTCTGTTTGTCTTGCTATTTGGCTGAAACTGCTTGATGGTAAGAGACACTCCATAAGCATGTTAATATATGACTGGCTGTAGATGTTTCTTACTGTATGTTATGGAGCATCAAGACATTGGAGCATCAAGCATTTGGCAACTTCTGATGCAATTTTGGTTAGCTCCCAAGATTGTTCTGCACATGGTGGAGATCTGAGAAGGATAGAGACTTTTCTGGATGGAATAGTCGTCAATGATGGGCTATTTTGTTGCCTTCTCGAGTATTAGTAACACATCTGCCAAGGAAATTTGTGTCAGTGTAGATTTAGCTCTCTATGTTTTGGTGTCAGACAGGTTGCCCTAAAAATTCTCAGTTACGGTAAAGCTGGAAAGTGGACATGTAGAGGTGAATACGTATGTGCATGAGATGCAAGATAATCTTTTTGCTTGTTCAAGTTGTTTAGTTATGTACAAATATAGATAATGTCTTTCTCTGTGCATGATCGCCTGTTTAAAGACATTATGGTGAACAAAAATTAGCATATTTTGACTACTGAGAATTAATAAATTAATATGTTAACAAGGTTTTAGTGCTCCTTAAACTATTTAAAATCAGAGGACTGAAAGCCACACAATGAAGCATAGCACTTTGATTCCGTTGGACTTTGAAAACTGCAGTCAATTTGCCAAAGAGCCTTCTGTGTAAATGCAAATCGGATCCAAAATGCCAGAAACGTTGGCAAATGTCAAACATGAAAGAGCTGGGCTTCTCTGCAAGCACAATAGATGTCACTTTGTGAAAGCTTTGGCAGTGCTGAATGAACAAAATTACTCAACAGTTGCCGGAACTTTTCCAGAAATTTTCTGATATCTCGATAAGTAAACGTGCTGTGCAAAAGTCTGAGGTGCTTCACAAAAACATTTGATTTAAGATGGTTATTTATGTTTTTCTTTAGTGTACTATTAGGAAATATCAACTGTAAATTTCCAAACATTGTAACTGCATATATTTTAAGTTAAATGTTTGTATGAACAAAAGTAGTCATACAACAGATGGTATGGCCCACACAGAGATATGATCTCATCGTCATGGAATCAATCTGGGGTTGCATGAAGAGACAGAAGCAACTGAAACTAAAGCCTAAATCAAAAAAGAGCTGTGGGAATTTCTCCAAAATGCTTGAAAAATAAATAAATAAATAAATAAATAAATAAATAAATAAATAAAAATGACTTGCAAACTACAACCTAATATCACAGGGAAACGCAACTGTTACATGTTTGAATGAATGTGAATCTTACAAAAATGTATAATTATCAAAAAGAGTGAGCTTGAAGGTCCACCCCCACCCCACCTCTAAACATACTGTCACTGGGGCATACTGGAGCAGATCATAAAAAAAAAATTGTCATTTGTCAGATTGTGTTGACAAACTACCATTTGATAGACTCAAATCACAGTTTAAGATTCTGGATGTGGGTAATAGATAACTGTAAGTTGTGGCAAAGAGTTGCAAGGCAAGTGAAATAGGCACTGTTCTTTTCATTTATTTTTTATTTATTTATATATATGCACTGTTCTTTAAATTACCTGCTCATAGATTTCCTAAAAACTTTACAAGTTCTGCAAGTCCCACCTTTGAGTGGATTTCATAACAGATCTTATCTTGATACGATTTTCTCCAATTCTGGTAATTATTGGCAGCAAGCCAACTTATTTAATCATGTTTAGAGATTATGGGCAGCCTGAAGACTTTGTGTCAGATAGCAGTTCACAATTAACTTCTGGAGTATAGTCTGCATTTTTGACCTGTTGGAAAACGTCAGTTTAGGACCAGAATGGGGCATCGTGACACCTCTGTTTGTTATGATTCGTTTGTTAAAGGGTTAGTGCCAAAACGAATGTACTGGGATCACTGTGGAGAGATGTTTATTTAATAGAAAATGTAAAGGACCAGTGTTTAAAAAGGCAACAACAATAATGTGGAATGTCATTGATGCAACATAGTCAGTAAGTAAATTAAGTCAAGTCACCATTATTTATCTGGTGCTTTATACAATACAGATTGTTTCAAAGCAACTTTACTATGATAAACATGAAAATAATGATCAATGGTTTAAACAGAATTCGCTTCTGCTGTAAAACAGCTCTAAAAAGACAATAGTGTCATTTTTAAGCTGTGCATTCAAATCAATAATATTGCTGCAATTATGAATGTTAAAAGATGACTTTCATTATTGGTTGAATTCATTGGATGAATTAATAATTAGTTTATATCCACCCTTTCTACAGAGTTCTTCAACACTCCGTGGATGTCACTGAAGAAGACCATGGCCCAAGCAGAGGAAATCGAATGGAGATGTCCATTTTCTATGTCGTATACTTTGTGGTTTTTCCCTTCTTTTTTGTCAACATCTTTGTTGCTCTCATCATCATCACATTCCAGGAGCAGGGTGACAAAATGATGGAGGAGTGCAACTTGGAGAAAAACGAGGTGAATATACATTCATGTACAATGAATGTGTACAATATACATATGAGTTATAAGCCAAATATACGTATAACCTCAGTGTCCAGTAGACTGGATTACGCATTAAGCTTTTTCATGTTTTCCATGTTGCTAGGTTTTATTAACTGTCCTTTAACATCATTTAATGATATTAACACCATTATAATGAATAAAGATACACTATATTGCCAAAAGTGTTGGGAAACCCCTCCAAATCATTGAATTTAGGTTTTCCAATCACTTCCATGGCCACAGGTGTATAAAATCAAGAACCAGGCATGCAGACTGCTTCTACAAATATTTGTGAAAGAATGGGTCGCTCTCAGGAGCTCAGTGAATTCAAGCATGGTGCCGTGATAGGTTGCCACCTGTGCAATAAGTCCATTTGTGACATTTCCTCACTACTAAATATTCCACGGTCAACTGTTAGTGGTATCATAACAAAGTGGAAGCCATTGGGAACAACAGCAACTCAGCCACGAAGTGGTAGTTCATGTAAATTAACAGAGTGGGGTCAGTGCATGCTGAGGCGCATAGTGCTCAGAAGTCACCAACTTTACTACAGACCTCCAAACTTTGTATGGCCTTCAGATTAGCTCAAAAACAGTGCACAGACAGCTTCATGGAGTGGGTTTCCATGGCCGAGCAGCTGCATCCAAGCCTTACGTCACCAAGTGCAATGCAAAGCGTCAGATGCAGTGGTGTAAAGCACGCCACCACTGGACTCTAGAGCACTGCAGATGTGCTGTCTTGTGTGACGAATCACGTTTCTCTGTCTGGCAATCCAATGGATGAGTCTGGGTTTGGCGGTTGCCAGGAGAACGGTGCTTGCCTGACTGCATTGCGCCAAGTGTAATGTTTGGTGGAGGGGGGATTATGGTGTGGCCCCTTAGTTCCAGTGAAAGGAACTCTTAATGCTTCAGCATACCAAGACATTTTGGACAATTTCATGCTCCCAACTATGTGGGAACAGTTTGGAGATGGCCCCTTCCTGTTCCAATATGACTGCGCACCAGTGCACAAAGCAAGGTCCATAAAGACATGGATGAGCGAGTTTGGTGTGGAGGAACTTGACCGGCCTGCACAGAGTCCTGACCTTAACCCGATAGAACACCTTTGGGATGAATTAGAGCGGAGACTGCGAGCCAGGCCTTCTCGCCAACATCACTGCCTGACCTCACAAATGCGCTTCTAGAAGAATGGTCAAAAATTCCCATAAACACACTCCTAAACCTTGTGAAAAGCCTTCCCAGAAGAGTTGAGGCTGTTATAGCTGCAAAGGGTGGGCCAACTCCATATTAAACCCTACCGATTAAGAATGGGATGTCATTAAAGTTCATGTGCACATAAAGGCAGGCGTCCCACAACTTTTGGCAATATAGTGTAAGTAAAGGCTTCTGAGTTTCTAATCTGCAGTACTAATCAGCATGTTCCTTCACTGCTTTCTTATCTCACTCTTCCAGCGGGCATGCATTGACTTTGCTATCAGTGCAAAACCCCTAACAAGATACATGCCTCAGAACAGGCAGACCCTACAGTACCGATTGTGGCACTTTGTGGTGTCGCCATCATTCGAGTACACGGTTCTAGTCATGATTGCACTCAACACAGTAGTGCTCATGATGAAGGTATAACTTTCAACATACAATAACTTGGAAAGCATTATGTAAACTGAAATACAAAATGAAGCTATATAATTGTAACATTTTATTTTAATTTAATTTAATGAATGAAAAAACTTGAGTGCCCATTAAATGTTCTTCAACTTGCTGAAATATCTGAAATGTAATATTTTTAGGTGTATACAGGATTTCTGATTTGATAATCATAACACTTTTCAGTACCACTCAGCACCAGCTGCCTACGACCTTGTCCTGAAACACCTTAACACAGCGTTCACTGTGTTGTTCTCTCTGGAATGCATCTTAAAGATCATGGCCTTTGGGTTCATGGTGAGTTTAATGATGTCATGTTGATCTTAATGAGTGTCCTTCAAAGGAAAATACATCTATAATGTATCGGAGTTGATTTACTTGTTTATCGTTTTCATTGTTGTCACTCACAGAACTACTTCCGTGATACATGGAACATCTTTGATTTTATCACTGTGCTGGGCAGTATTTCGGAAATTGTGGTAGATTTACAGGTAGGAATATTTCACGTGAATGGGTCTGAATAAGAATCAAAAGTGTGTAACGTTGCCGTCGCTAGGGTTTCTGGGCCTCTTGTACGGTCCGTTGACTCTGTCCACCCTCTTTTTATCTTGTTTTTCCATTAAAAATATCTAAAAATCATTTAAACAAGATAAATTGTCTATCAAGTAACTTTTGTTACATGTTCACAATTGCTTTGCTCTTTCTTTCTATTTAGTCTGTGAACACCATCAATATGAGTTTCCTGAAACTTTTCCGAGCAGCTAGACTCATTAAACTGTTGAGACAAGGCTACACAATACGGATTCTGCTGTGGACATTTGTTCAGTCCTTCAAGGTAAATTACATTTGCACTAAATGTGTTTCCTTCAAGTTTTTCATGGTCATTAAAAACCTGGAAAACACCAAGTAATTTTACAAATGTGATTTCCAGGTTTGGAAAAGTCACAGAAATCACCAACATTTTAGTCATAGTTGTACTATATATTGTTTAGGTGGATAAAACCTGCTCACAAACCAGTGTCTTTCCATCATATTGTGGATTTTTACACAATCATTTAAATCAATTAAATTAAACGATTGGTCATACAATTGGAAATTTACCATCTGTGTAAAAATATTTGTAAAGGAAAAAAAAAAAATTGTATCAAGGAACAAATTGACTGTTCAAATAGTATGCAAACCTTTTTCTTGGGTACAGCCTGTTTTCAGATCTGTCTGTACAGAATCTGCA
Source organism: Megalobrama amblycephala (assembly GCF_018812025.1). Classification (NCBI taxonomy): domain Eukaryota; kingdom Metazoa; phylum Chordata; class Actinopteri; order Cypriniformes; family Xenocyprididae; genus Megalobrama; species Megalobrama amblycephala. Next base: position 22,400,309 of record NC_063060.1, on the reverse strand, counting down.
ACTTTATGTGATTAACATTTTCGCTCTCTTCTTGTTTCAGGCTCTTCCATATGTTTGCCTCCTCATTGCCATGCTTTTCTTCATTTATGCCATTATTGGCATGCAGGTACGTTTTTCATACCAGTATATATGGCAGTTGTCAAAAATGATGTAAACTTCACAAATGTCACACCTTGCTTGTGTTTTTGTGTCTGAAGACTCCTATTTTGAAGTTCATTTCATAGTTCCTGTATTCTTTGTTCCTATTCAGTCAGTATACTCAGTCCAACACAATTTTGGGATATCGTGCTGTCCTGTGATTCACTGAAGACACCTCTATTCACGAAAGGCCAATGGCGCATGGTGACGTGGGTCCAATGGCGCATGGCCAGTACGGCGAACGTGACAGAGCGAGACCATAATGCCTTCCTAGGTGCATTTATCTCTCCGACTTTTTCTGGTGACACTCTGGGTGCGTTCCAGGCATGTTTTAAGTGTTCAAAGAAACATAATCTTTTAGGTATTCTATGCCAAAGAGGATGAGCAGACCAGTGCAATTGGTTGCACACCCGCGGTTTAGGCCTTCTTCCCAACGGCAGCTGGCAAAAGATCAGCCTCTGCATCACCAAGCGCAGCGCCAAGATCTAGTGCTTGGGGTGCTAACAAGCTAGTGCTTGTCCCTAGCTCCACACATTTTTACAAAGTGCATGGAAGCAGCATTGGTCCCACTTTACTGTCAAGGCACATGCGTTTGCCTATTAAGATGATCTGTTTTCGGCCATGGACAGCACAATGTTTCAGACACAAGTGCTTGTCACCCATTTACAGGCTCTGGGGTTCTTAATAAATCTCAGAAAGAGTTCTCTGATTCCTTGCCAGAGGATTTTATTTCTGGAGATGGAAATAAACTACATACCGACTTATGACTTCAATGATAGCAGCCAACAACGCTGGGGACTAAACAGTGTGCTGAATGTCGCGTGTCACTTAAACAGGTATGTGACAGTAACACCGACTCTACAAGAGAGGTGGCGACATCCTAGGCATTATTTATAGGGATGTCTGTGGGGGATATTTTTGTGGCTGCCAGCTGTCCATACTTTTGTGTGGTTTTGTTGGTTGGATGTTACCACTGTGAGGTTGGTCAGTCAGTTCTTAAAGCAGGACTATATACTAGCCTGTTTGTTTCTTTAAAGGTGCCCTAGAATTAAAAATTGAATTTACCTCAGCATAGTTAAATAACAAGAGTTCAGTACATGGAAATGACATACAGTGAGTCTCAAACACCATCGTTTCCTCCTTCTTATATAAATCTCATTTGTTTAAAAGACCTCCGAAGAACAGGCGAATCTCAACATAACACCGACTGTTACGTAACAGTCGGGCTCATTAATATGTACGCCCCCAATATTTGCATATGCCAGCTCATGTTCAAGGCATTACACAAGGGCAGCCAGTATTAACGTCTGGATCTGTGCACAGCTGAATCATCAGACTAGGTAAGCAAACAAGGACAATAGCGAAAAATGGCAGATGGAGCAATAATAACTGACAATGATCCATGATAACATGATATTTTTAGTGATATTTGTAAACTGTCTTTCTAAATGTTTTGTTAGCATGTTGCTAATGTACTGTTAAATGTGGTTAAAGTTACCATCGTTTCTTACTGTATTCACAGAGACATTATTAAACACTTGCAGTCTGTATAATTCATAAACAACTTCATTCTTTATAAATCTCTCCAACAGTGTAGCATTAGCCGTTAGCCACGGAGCACCATCAAACTCATTCAGAATCAAATGTAAACATCCAAATAAATACAATACTCACATAATCCGATGTATGCATGCAGCATGCATGACGAACACTTTGTAAAGATCCATTTTGAGGGTTATATTAGCTGTGTGAACTTTGTTTATGCAATGATAGAGTCGAGAGCTCGGGAGGGGGCGGAGAGAGCAAGCAATTAAAGGGGCCGCAGCCTGAATCGGCGCATTTCTAATTATGCCCCAAAATAGGCAGTTAAAAAAATTAATTTTAAAAAAAATATGGGGTATTTTAAGCTGAAACTTCACAGACACATTCAGGGGACACCTTAGACTTATATTACATCTTGTAAAAAAACGTTCGATGGCACCTTTAACATGGAAGAATAGTTGGAGGAGCTGTGCTGGTAACTACTGGCCCTTCTGTTTTAGTTCAGCAGTCATAAATGCATGTCCCATAATCATGTGTTGTACCAAGTGTACTGACTGAATCGTACAGCTCAGAGTTACAACACCACTGGACCTTGCTTTGTGGGAGGCTTGGCGGGTGGGAGGGTGGGAACGTTGACCCGTCATCATGTGGCATTGTCCTTTCAGGTGTCAATAGAGGGGTCTTCAGTGAATTACATGAAAGCATGATATCCCATAATCATGCTGTATTTTGTTTTCCTCTTTCTAGGAGAGCTGTTACATACATAACTGTTTCTTAGGTTTCTGACTGTGTTCTTGTTGGTTGCCTAGTTACTGATCGTGTTCACCTGCCTTATGTACCCCGTTTGGTTCAGTCTTTTGTCTGTTCTCGTCTTTGTAGTGTTGGTTTGACATACTCCTGTGGTTTTGCTATATTTCTGTTCTCCTGTGTTCCAGAGTGTTTCTGTTTTCATTAAATAAATACTGCTGCATCTAGATCCACACTTCAACTCTCTCCTTTCCTGCAACCACACCTAACTTTGTAATTTAATGGTATTAGCTGAACACTTCCCTAAACTTTAGAATGTATTTGTATTTTGGAAGCTCAGTCTCTACAAATTTACTAATCAGTTACTTTATTTTTCATTTCCAGTTGTTTGTGTTGAAGTGTGTTAAAGGTCAGAGAGTGTCTTAACCAGCTTTTCTGTTTTAATTTTTCCCCCTTGCAGGCATCTAAATTTTATATGGGCAGCATACATTTAGATTATTAGATTATTTTTGATAATGTGCACCAAAGAATTTGAACAATCAAAGACCTGTAAAGAAGGGTCTGGCTTTTCGGGTGTGATATAAAATTTGAAATGCATGTGTGGAAAGTACATCTGATTCTGATAATCTTCGATATTTGATTCTTTAGGTGTTTGGGAATATTAAATTGAATGATGAAACCCACATTAATCAACACAACAATTTCAAGACATTCTTTGGTGCCTTGATGCTACTCTTTAGGTAAGATCACCAAAACACCAAACACTAGGAGAAAATATATTTAAATATATTCTGTTTTTTTTTTTTTTTTTTTTTTTTTTTTGTAGAATTTAGTACTATTTGTGAATAAATGTGACTTATGGGTAGTATTTTAAATGATAATGCTTTTTAAGTTATTTAATAAACCTTTTTTTATTGGTGAAAAATATTACGATGTAGAAATTTCAATTGTAGATTTATTTGAACTGAATATGTCTTAATATAATGATAAATGAAGGCATTGTGGGACACGATATTGTATCATATTCTTTCTTTAGTAAAATGTATAGTTTAGAAAATATTATGGTGCCCAAATATAATATGATAAAAGTTGTAAGGTTAACTTTAATTTTAGTTCACCCCAAAATGAAAATTCTGTCATCATTTCTACAAGACTTTCTCTGGAATTTACTAAAAAAGTATCATTAAAGGATCACTTATTTTCACCATTTTTATTATCTATTATCATTTTTGGGTGAACTACTCTTTTAATTGAGAGTTGTTTCAGTCTAATGTTTGGCTGACTCATTCCTAGGTAGATATATTATTTTGCTTCTTGCAGAAGTGCCACTGGAGAGTCTTGGCAAGAGATCATGCTCTCATGTCTAGGAGGGAAGGAGTGTGAACTGGACCCTTCAATAGTACCACCTTTCATTTCTCCAGATCATGAAGGCGGCTGTGGCACCGACTTTGCCTATTTCTATTTTGTTTCCTTCATCTTTTTCAGCTCATTTTTGGTAATAATTTATCAACATGTTGTCTTAACCCACTGAAACATCATAACCCACTCACTCTTCTACTTATTTGTATTTATGCTTTAAGTTTAAATTATAGCCACAAAAATAGTAATGGACCCTTTTCCCAGACTGCGATGATGCATTTCCAACATCGTAACTCAACATCGTAAATCTAAGTTAATTATATTTTCTTTTTCTTTTCTTTTTCTATTTATTGGACATCTATCTGTAGTTTGTGTTGTATTACCTTGGCATTACATTTCAGAAAACTAGTTAATGCTGCTGCATGAGTGTTTCTAATTCAGCAGCTGAGGGAGTGATGGAAAATTTGACATTTTGCTCTCTTATGACCACCTTAATAAAACTCTCTGTATTATTTTCCTTTTTTGGAAAGTCATTGAATCACTTTTGTGGATTTTATCTTTTACTATTGGATCAAATGGGAACGGAAGAATTATATTTGGAGTAGACCTCTGCTTTGGAGAACACCAGAAATGTGAAAAGGGTCCATAAATATTTTAATAATAAATTATTGATTTATTATTATTATTATTTATTTTTATTTTTTACTTTGTCTACATCCAAAATTTTGCCGCTTTATTTTTCATTAGATGCTGAATCTGTTTGTGGCTGTGATTATGGACAACTTTGAGTATTTGACACGAGACTCATCCATTCTTGGACCTCATCATCTGGATGAGTTTGTGCGCATCTGGGGGGAATATGACCGAGCAGCATGGTAAGCACAAACAGATCACCTGTAATTGTAACTACTGGGAAGCTAGTTATAATAAAGTTTCTAATGAATGTTACTGTTCTTACTGCCATGCGCATAAAGGCTTCACTAGGAACCGCTGCTCATTAACATCCACAATCATGTTTCCATTTGATTTCACTTGGTTTATTCATTTATACAGATGTAACTCAGTTCAACTCAAGTTTGTATGTTAGCACATTTAACAGTAGTTACGAATATGCAAATATCCTGGGCCTTCACCCAACAAGTGCAAGTCCTGGGCAAGGAAAACTCACATTAAAAGGATAAAACTTGCATCACATGGTCATATAGGATGAAACATCAAGGAGAACCCATGGAGGAGTGGAATTGTCGTAATATTTTGGTAGTTGTTCAATTGTTTCAATGGTGGTTTGTGTTTGAGAGACTGTAGTGACAGCTTAATTTTTGATTAGTGTGCAAAGAACATTTGGCTACATTGCTCACTGCTTTGGACATGGGCAGATGTTTTCAGTTTTGTGGTGGTGAAATTTGTTGAAAATTGGGCCTTGGATTCCTATGCGCTGCCAGAACACAAACTAAGCTGGACTGCTTTGTACAATCAGAACTTGCTTGAGCTGTTCATGTGTACTGGCTTTAAATGACAATTAGTACACATCAAAATGTCGATGCTTAGAAAAAGTCTAAAATTCTTTTAGGCTAATGGAAGAAGATCTTGTAGTTATAGGTGCATTCTCCAAGGCTGGAATTTAGAGGGAATTTCTCAAATTTAGTGAAGCCAGTGGATGACTGTGAGCAAAGAGGTGTCCCCTGTAAGTAAAGCTGAAGGCCACATCCTTCTGTTTACAGGCTTTCAATGGAAGGATGATGTCATTTCAGATGAAAAGGCGCATTAAGGAAGACAGGGCCTCGATTGTTCAAAGAAAGGTGGGTTTGTACGTGCCTACCTTAACGTCCTTCTTTGTGGTGTTAGCATGTATCAGACAACATGTATTAATTTTAGGGCTGCAACTAATTTTTTTTTTTTTTTTTTCTGATAATCATTTATGCTGTTGATTACTTATTTGATTAATTGGACAAAAAAAAAGATATTTATTGTAATCACTTTATTCCGCATCCTGCCTTGTTCTCTTCCAACTGTAAACTGAGGGCTGTTAAAGGATTAGTTCACTTTAAAATGAAAATTACCACAAGCTTTACTCACCCTCAAGCCATCCTAGGACTTTCTTGACTTTCTTCTTTACCCTAAACCCAAATAAGTTGGCAAAGCTCAAAAAAAAAAAACAAAAAAAAAAAGAGGCAATTGGTTACGTCAAAAATTTTAAGTTAAGTAATTCAAAGTTTAAGTAAGCAGAACTAGACGCAACTGACAAATGCTTTGACTAGCACTGTCAGTCTTGGGAAAACCCCTTAACTGTTAAAAGGACAAGATATTGCAGTGGACATTTAAACATATTTTTTATTATGAACAAAGGACTGACCTGAAGGAAAATGCTAAATCTGAATGCAGTAAGCTTCAATGAACAATAGAAATAAAGAACAAACAGTTTCCTTGCTAAGGGTGTCATGTAGTGATACACAGAACCGTTGGGTGAATTAGTGGAAACTTAGCTACAACTAGATAATACAGAAAATGCTAACTTGCCAATTTGCTAACATATTAACGATAGCATGGTATAACACTTGCTGAATGAGTACAGCAATATAAAACATTTAACATACCTGTTCTCAAACCAAGCCACATGCACCACTTCACCATGGTGGTAACTCTCCAAAAACCAATATTAACAGAAACTCTTCTAAATTAGTATAACAAAACATTAATATTACTAAATCTCCCACTTAACATTAATCTTGCACAAAATTTTTTTATTACACTTCATTTTAGTATTTACTCTTCCTTTTGAGTGCCACGGACAAAGCATGCTGGGAAACAGGAATCCCAGCCCAGTTTCAGTTAAACTTAAGTTCATCTAAATTAAAAGAAATTAGTTCATAAAACTTAAAGCAATAAAACAGTTTAGTTTACATGAAATATACCAGTTCTGTGAACTCGAAAGAAAAACAAAAAAGTTCTAAATACTCATTAAAGTTCATTTAACTGAACTAATTTGTTTAATTTAAGTTTGTCCTATTCAACCCAATTAATTATCATGAATGTTAGGGTTTACAGTGTTTCTGATTAACACAATCAGAGTTATATTAATAAATATCCTGACGCATCCAAGCCTTAATAATGGCAGTGAACAGGACCAGCGAGTATGAAGAGCAAGAAAGTGCATCCATCCATCATAAACTTACTTCACGGCTCCGGGGGGTTAATAAAGGCCTTCTGAAGTGAAACGATGCATTTGTATAAGAAAAATATTAACAAGTAAAAAATCTAGCTTCCGCCAGACCACTTTCTGTATTCAACTTACAAAGAAAGTGTAATGCGTCTCGCAGTTCAAAATGCTTATGCTATGTCCTATGCCTTCTGTATTCAACTTACGAAAAAAGCTTAACTGACGCAACACTTGAAAATTGAAAACAATTGAAAATTCTCTTTACTCAGGAGAATTCTAGTTTCACTGGATCATTTTTAAATGTTTCTATATTTTGATTTGAGTTAGCATGTGGCAAATTCAGTTGAATTGACTTGATTTGGAAAGGTACGCACTTGTCAATAAAAGGTCTAACAGCTGAAAATGTATATCAGAGCAAAAACCAAGACATCAGGTCAAAAGAATGACCTGCAGAGCTCAGTGACAGGATTGTGTTGATACACAAAACTGGGGAAGACTACAAAAAAAAAAAAAGTCTGATGCATTGAAGAAAGTAGCTACCATATAGCCACTCAATTGAGGAGATACATATTTATCTGTTAAGAAGACATGCGCATAAACTATGATGGAAATCCTTTAACCAAATAAATACCTCATTGTGCAACAAAAACTCATGTGACTTTACCTTAACAGAGGATGTTACTGGATAACCGGACTAACCAGTGGTTTCTCTGAAGCAATTTCCATTTTATTACAGATATTTTGCACCAATTTCCCAGGAAGTGATGATTTTGCTCTCTTGATCACGTGGGATGGAAATACTGCTTTATTCGCAAATGTTTTGTGTGATAGTCCAATTTTGCGCACAAGTTAAATTCGCAACTGGAAACATAGCTATTGTCAAAGGTACGGAATGCACATCAATAAGACTTGACAAATCAACAATGAGAACATTGTTGACTGTTTTCATTATCAAGTAGACGTTGCAGCCCTAATTAATTCAAAGTTGTCAACTAAAAAAATAATTATAATTAATATGAGTTAATTAATAAAGTCTTGAAGCTACCTACATAGTAGTTAACACTGAATTTGTGTTTACGGTCAGAGACTTAAACTTTGTTGCAGCTTGCCTACCTAGCTAGTCACTAATAGGTAAAGACTGACAGCCAGCCTTTTGTTGTTGTCTTATTCAGATGGTTTCACTTTAATGAATTTCTCTATACATAGTATGGTAAGGGAAATTGAAGGTAATAAATGTAATAACTTTCCATGTTGAAAATTTGGCATAGCTGAGTTTACTGATTTTGAAAAGTTTTACTTATTGAGTTTAAGTTCATTTTCTTATAAGAGTAGAGTAGGAAGAAGGAATTCATGTTACAGTACCTACTGTTTTACGTGTTAACAAGGATAATGTGGCAGTGGTTTTGAACTGTAATTTAGTTTATTACTTTCCATTTGTCATTTCGATTTATTTTTGTATTCATTACTTTGTTTTCATTACTTGTATGTTCGTTTATTTTTATCTTATTTTAGTATTGTTTAGGCTGCCAAAATGTTTACTGAGATAATATTTGTTTAATGATGTTAAAAGTTATTTAAATGCAATGAACATATTAGTAAGAGTCATATTAGTGGTAATACTGTAGAAGAGTATAAAACTGGGTATATGGTAATGATGTGCCCGAAGCTGAATACTTTGTTCGGAAAGGAAATGACACATTCTGCAGAGCCCCTAAAAGGACATGGAGATGGAAAAATTGTGAGATGTGAGGAAAAATCATATTTCAATGTTATATTTCAAAGATAAGTGAAATCTGAGGTACTGCAATGTAATTGACTAGGGGCTTTTTAGGGGGCCCTTTAGAGGCTCCGTAGAATGTGTTACTCATTTTCCATGCCTTTCTGAATTCGGATTTAGGCTTTGGGCAAACGTTTGTTGTTCTTGTTACTCTGCAAAGAGGTGTACAATTATTAAAAAGAGAGAGTGCTCTGAATAAGCATTGATGTTAAGAGTGTCTTTGGTTTCTATGGAGATATTGGGGATTTTTGTTTGTTTATTTATTTATTTATTTATTTATTTATTTTTGTGGAAGGCTATAATGCAGTGATAGGATAGAAAAGTTATTTATTGATTTTGACATGGAGATTTTGTTGCAGATATATATTTAGATATATTAGGTGCTTTGATGAAAAGATCTGAAAAGTTTAAAAATATATTGTTCAATTTTTATTGTGTATACAAATATTAATGTTCTATTTCTGTAAACCTACCCCTCATATTTCACTTTCATAATTATCACATTAGTTTCCATGAACTCATTTAACTTCATATGTAGCATCAGGTTCCGGCTGAATTTAACTCATTCTTGGAGTTTTATATGAAAAAAAAAAAAATTATGATCTGTTAAGAGCTCTTTGGCCTGAAAACAAAGTGCTGTGTTTCGCACCAAATGAATAGAGGTCAAAACACAGCTATCACCATCCCCGCAGTCATATTTGGTGGTGGCAGTATTGGTTTCGTTTCTACAGAGCCCCTAAAGGGACATGGTGGTGGAAAAAAATTGGGATTGGAGGAAAAAAAATATTTTTTCAAAGCTTTTGCATTCTCTCGCAAAACTTTTCCGTTCCCTTGAAAAAACTTTGCATTCCCTCGCAAGACTTTTGCGTTCTCTCGCAAAAATATTTGCGTTCCTTGACAAAACTTTTGTGTTCTTTAGCCAAGATTTTTGCATTCCCTTACAAAACTTTTGCATTCTCTCTCAAAGATATTTGCATTCCCTCGCAAAACGTTTGCATTCTCTCGCAAAGATATTTGCGTTCCCTCGCAAAACTTTTGCGTTCTCTCGCAAAGCTATTTGCGTTCTTTTGTAAAACCTGTTGTGAGATCTGACAAACACTCCTGTTTAATTTGCGCCTGGCAGTGATTCAGACAGCTCATGTTCACAGTGGAGCAGTTCATTTTATTTTGAACTTGGACTCAAATATAAAGAAATGCTTTTTTAAATAGAGATCACTATTTTCCCACAATTCTGAAAATAAAACATTAGACAACAAAACAAAAAATGTAATTTACTTGAGGTTCTGTTAAGATGTTCTATTTAATGTTATAAATGAGTCTTTTTATAAATATCTAAAATGTTATAATTGAGTCTATATTTTAAAAAAACAATATTCATTTAAATGAATACATTTTAACAGTCTCTGGTCCCCACTGATGTAATCTTTATTTGAAGTGTTCATTAGTTTCAAATGTCATTTATTCATTTTGTTCGCAGCTGCCGCAACATCAGTGGTTATATCCGGATTTTAAACCTTTATCCCATCATTAGTATTTGATGTTTGACACACAGAAATAACACTGTGAGTTTGAAAACAATGTTTTTAAAGCTGTTTCAGACATAGCCTATAGCTTACCACTACTCATAGAATATAATTGTATGATATTATGACAAATATTTGAATTTTTTTAATTTAATGTATTTTGTTTTGTTTACATTCAAAATTTTAGAGAATGCAATCTTTCTTCATTCTGTAAATTAAATGCAAAACAGTTTTGTGGGAATACAAAAGTATATGTCAGATTTTTTTTTCTTTTGTCATTTGCTTCCAACATTAATTCTCTTGATTCTTACATGAATGATATCTGCTTTGTTACCCTCCAGTGGCCGTATTCACTACAATGCCATGTATGAGATGCTAACCCACATGTCTCCACCTCTTGGATTGGGAAAGAAGTGTCCTGCCAAAGTTGCCTACAAGGTAGAAAAGTTTTATCTTAACAAACGCAATACATTGTTTAATAGTTGTAGTTGCCGTGTGCTACTGAAATACAGAGGGGGGAAAAATCATTATGTTTAAGGATGCATATTTTAAAAAAAAGGTTATTACCCAAAATCTGAGCATTTTTGATCATTAATTTTTGCGTACATGCTGTGTTGCTATTGGCAGAGACTGGTGCTGATGAATATGCCAGTTGATGAGGACATGACGGTTCACTTCACATCCACTCTGATGTCTCTGATCCGTACTGCTCTGGAGATAAAAATTGCTAGAGGTCAGAACTGTGAATTTGTACTTTAAATGTATAGTATTCCAAAAAATGAAAATATTGTCATTATACTATATTGAGCATCTCAACCCATTCCCTAGATGTGCACAAATTCGGGCACGGGTAAGGACCCTGCTGTTTAAAGTCCATTTTGAGAAATACTTAAGATTTTTTACATATACCTATAACAATTAAGCTTTAAATTAATTATAAATATTAATTTATGTTATATTCATGTTACGGTCACCGTCATGTTCTGTTTTTTTTGGTTTGCTTTTTGTCACGTGTTCCTTTGTTCTGTTTCCCGCCACTTTCAGTCACCATGGACACTCATTGAACCACGCCCCCTTGTTAACCTGTTAAGCTTGTTTTTATCAGTGTATTTAAGTTCCTGTCTGTGTTCAGTTGTTGGTGGGGTCTCATTTGGTACTTGGATGTGTTGATGTATGCTCTGCTCTGGATTCTGTGTTTCTTCCTGTGGATTATCAAGTAAAGACTTATTATACATTACTCTTCCTCATCATGTGTTTGCTCTACCAGCATCCGTAACAGAAGACCCAAAACAGTTGCGGCGTGTATTGTCATCTTTGTTTGTTCCGTGTTTTTGGTGAGTTTGTTTTTTGTTTTTCCTGCACTATGGACTCCTTTTTTTTCTGTACAACTGCTTTGCCCTCGAGGCACACTTAGAGGATTTTATCCGTCTGGTACCATATACTACTTTCCCGGACAGCTGCCTCTGCAGCTTCCTAAATGCCAGCCTCAACACTGCCACCAAAGCACTGCTGTCCGGGGTAGGGCCTCGAGGGAGCTTCATGGAATACGTTGAGTGGGTGCTGGTGTCCTGTGATTCACCGCTCACAGTTAACATCATCGACGATGACACCAGCCCCACCAGCTACCCAGTGCCCAGCCAACAACACCCCGACTACGAGGATCGACAGCCCAAGCCCACCGCAGGCAATGAGAGCCACTCCGTACACGACGGAGTGGCTCTTGTGTGCACGACGTACACGCCAGTGCACACAAGAGCGACTGAGCTGAACATCGCCATGGAGCCTGAGCAATGCGTGCCCGACCAAGTGTGTAAGCCGGCTGCCACTGCCATTGCTGAGGGAGTCTTAGTGGAGTTCGACGGGATGGAAGGGAGCCCCGCCCAACCCCCCACCACTGAGAGTGAGTGTTCGGCCACCACACTGGAGAAATTTTTTTTTGATGTTGGAGAGGTTGTTTTGTTTCCCCCTCTGTTATCTCCTGAGTCTGTCTATGTTTCCATCTCCCCACGGGGTCCGTCCAGCCCTGAACAGTCCGTCTCCCCGCTGGTTCCATCCAGCCCTGAACTGTCCGTCTCCCCGCTGGTTCCGTCCAGCCTTGTGTTCCCTCCAAACCTCCCTCATCTACTACCTCTCCAGCACACCTTGGACTGTTTTTTGTTTTGGACCTTCCTCTGCTCCACAGTTTTTGCCCCAGTCCCCAGCTATTCCTGTTGTCCCATCATCGATGCCTCCCATCAGTCCCTCTGCGCCTCCTCTCAGTGGTGAGGCTACACCTCGGTCATCTCGTCACTGCTGTGAGAAGCCCTTGGCTCCGCCCTCTGCCTCTGCACGTTCCAGTCCTCCTCGATTTGACGTCCCAACTCCTGCGCCTACACTCCTTCCTCCCTCGATGCTGGCAGAGACCGTCAGACTTTCAGCCTCGCAGGACTCCCTCAGTACATCAGCTCCACCTGGCTCGGGCATCGCTATGCCACGGACTTACGGGCTGGTCGCTACACTCCGGCCCTCCACCCCTTCGTCTTCGGCTAGCTCCTCCCTCCCTCAGGCTCCACCTCTGCCCTTGGTCGCTCCTGCTCACCTTCAGCCCTCCGGATCTTAGTGTTACGGTCACCGTCATGTTCTGTTTGTTTTGGTTTGCTTTTTGTCACGTGTTCCTTTTGTTCTGTTTCCCGCCACATTCAGTCACCATGGACACTCACTGAACCATACCCCTTTGTTAACCTATTAAGCTTGTTTTTATCAGTGTATTTAAGTTCCTGTCTGTGTTCAGTTGTTGGTGGGGTCTCATTTGGTACTTGGATGTGTTGATGTATGCTCTGCTCTGGATTCTGTGTTTCTCCCTGTGGATTATCAAGTAAAGACTTATTATACGTTACTCTTCCCCATCGTGTGTTTGCTCTACCAGAATCCGTAACAATTCACTACTCTCTAGTGATGTGTGAAATATAATTAAATAATAATTAATAATTAAATTATATATATATATATATATATATATGTATATGTTGTTTTGTTTTTTTGTTTTTTCAAAACTTCTATCACATGTCATGTTGTGTATTGAGTTGGCTTGTTCTCTTTGTTTATGCTAAAGAAAATGTGACATATTTTCCTGTTATTGAAACTGTGAGCATCAATGCTCCCTTGTTTTCACAATGCATTGTTGGAATTTTTTTTTTTAAGGGTGTTAACTAGGGGTGGGAGAAAAAAAATCAATTATCCAATGCAGCGCAATTCTCTCTTCTACAATTCTGAATCTATTCTTACTGTAGTTTGCGCAATGGCACTATGTGTGCTTTAGAAACAGCTGTATTCTGCTTGCTTACAATTCTAGAAACACACACACGCACACAACACCCTCGACTACACCCTTGAACCTTCCATAGAATAATCTTCTATAAAGTTTGAAAAGGTTTAAATGAATTACAAGGGCATTTGTGGGCTTCGCTGCACAGGATATGCACTGTGAAAAACGTTTTGTTACACTAACTACATATGGTCTTGCTCACTGGTCTTTCAGTTTTGCCTTAAAAAATGCTCTACGAATCATTTATTCTGTTTGGAATGCATAACGTCTAAATATTCAATACACAAAGCTTACTTAAATACGCAAAGCTCACTGACCGATGACTGTTTTTAAATGCTCATGTGTTTTGTGAAGCTTGCATTAGTGAAAATGTGTCAATTGCATCTAACAGCAGTAATGCTGAGAAAGAAAAACTGGATAAATAAATGTAACATTTAACATTGGTAAACTAATTAATTACTAAGAAAAAATTGTAGATCAGAAATCATTTTGGAATTGGATCATGATTTCCAGAATCGGAATCGGATTGGATCATGAGGTGCCTAAAGATTCCCACCCCTAGTGCTAATAACGTTGCAATGCGCACTGGAAGGATTTTGTAATAGAGACTCCCTGATAAGTGCCCTCACCACTGAACTAGGGTGCTGAATGAGATGCATGCTATGATTTTCTTCTGTGAAACACAAGAGAGATTAATATTTGAAGAATATCCTGGCCACTCTTTTGCGTATAATTAAAAGTGAAATTGCTCCACAATCCATGGAGAATGAGAGAGATTGATAAACCAAGAAACAATCAAGGGTCAGAGCCAGGAGAGCAGGCAGACAGGCAAACAAAGTCTAGATGGGCAGGCTGAAGTCAGTGGCTAAAGTGAACCGACAAGGGCAGGACCTAAAGAAAAATAAAGTAAAGCTGACAGGAGAAGAGGCTGGATTTCTTGCAGATGACAAAGGCTGGGATAACAATCTGGCATAACACAGCTAATCGGAAGAGGAATAAGAGAGAAATACTCAGAAATCCCAGCACTACACAAATGACAGAAAGATTTAACTTATGAATTCATATATTTTATGAAAATACAGTGTATGCATCCCCTCATAGTGTTTCAATAATCTCTTATTTGAGATCATATGTTTCCTATCAGGGGGCGAGGACCGGCTACAGTTGGACATGGAATTGCAGAAGGAGATAAGTGTCATCTGGCCACACCTGTCCCAAAAGACTCTGGATCTGCTGGTACCCATCAACAAAGGTAAGACTCAGATGCAATGTGAAATAATAATAGCAGTTGTACTGTTGTAGCCACTACCTACAACCTAAAAGGCATAGATGGCACATCAGGCTGCTGTCCCCCTGTCCTGGACTCTTTCCAGAGATGCAGCATAACTTTCGAGAACCCGGGAGCATAATACTAATGGGATCTCTTAAACAAAAGTACCTGCAAATCATCAATACAATTCACAGAAACTAGCATCAGTAGCTACACAGTCTTCAAGGAGAGTGTGCAAACTAACCGACTTCAGAGGGTCAAGAGGAGAGGATACAAAGCTAGAGCATGGATAGAGTCAGACGTGCATCCAAGCGTTCCTAAATAAATCACAGAAACAACTTGGACCAAGTAACAGCCCGGGGCTTCATTTTTCAAAGAGCACCAAGACATGGAATATTATTACTTGTAGCATATCACCTTATCACCCTATAGCCCAAGACTGGTTGCCCACTGAAGCTAAGCAGGGTTGAGCCTGGTCAGTACCTGGATGGGAGACCTCCTGGGAAAACTAGGTTGCTGCTGGAAGAGGTGTTAGTGAGGCCAGCAGGGGGGTGCTCACCCTGTGGTCTGTGTGGGTCATAACCAAAGTCCCTTTAAGACAAGTCATTTCACTCGGCAGCCATCTTTGAAACGCCTCTCGGGCATTCAAGTGCAGCTCCTGTCTCTTTGAATGGGGAAATATCAAATTCTCTAAAGCTGTTTGCCAAGCTTTCGATTAAATTTCATATTTGAAATCACCAATGAAATCTGACAACAACTGTCTCATAAATTTTGTTTCTAGATGCTCGAATCATGACAAAAAACAGTATTTTTCAGGCTGGATCCAGCTAATGCGCATGCGCAGTCCTAAATGCGCATCTCTTGTGCCTCATTTTGGAGGCGCGCGTCTGACTGTTTCTATAGAAACCGGAGCTTCTAACAGCCGCTGCAGTGACGCTTATTTAGAAGGCGGGACTTATTCTGCCATATTGCGCGTTGCACTTTTTCCCATTCAAAACAATACGAGTGACGCGTCTTCTGTTATTCTATAGTCTTTGGTCATAACTCCCCAGTATAGCACCGTCCTTCAGATGAGACATTAAACCGAGGTCCTGACTCTCTGTGGTCATTAAAAATCCCATGGCACTTCTCATGAAGAGAAGGGGTGTAACCCCGGTGTCCTGGCCAAATTCCTTCCTTTGGCCCTTACCAATCATGGCCTCCTAATAATCCCCATCCATTGAATTGGCTCATTGGATCACTCTCTCTCCTCTCCACATATAGCTGGTGTGTGGTGAGCGCACTGGTGCCATTGTACTGGCTGCCGTCGCATCATCCAAGTGGATGCTGCACACTGGTGGTGGTTGAGGAGAGACCCCAGATCCGATTGTAAATCGCTTTGGGTGTACAGTAGTATATGTGACCCGTCACGAAAACCAGGGACACAAGTCGGCAGCACAACTCTTGAGCAAAATGAGAAAGAAGCATTTTTTTTTCAAAATTGGTGATTTTCGTTTTTTTGCAGAATCTGTTAGTTGAGATCATGAAGAAGCCTTTCCGTGTTTGAGATAGCAGTATTGGTATATTTAAAAGCGTACATTTTGAGGTTGAAATCGGCTTGTTTTTCGGAGATTCTAGCACGCAGTAGGGGCGTGTCATTGTCTGTGTGTATTTCCATACTGGGAAGCGTGGCTACTTACTATGCAGCACTCTGGCCGGCTCTAGCTGATATCAAAATTCAATGAAGAACCGTGGCCGTTACACCGAAAATGTTTTGAAGTACTTCTTCAACAAGCCGGATGCTTATGAACAAGCGCTCACTGATTCTGAAGACGATCTGAGCGACGATGAAAGCGGCATAATAAGACATTACCTCTCTGGAGTCGGGTAACGCGCCGGCGCATTTTGCAGGATTTTTTTTCACATTGCAGCAAAACAGACTTAAAATACTCCGTCATTTTTTGTCATAGAGACATAAGTAATATATTGAAACTATAGAATGTCTTCTTTTATTTGTGTACACTCAGAGTAAAAACAAAATGTTGTGCTTTTTGAAAAATAAAGAAAACTAACATGATGCGTGATCTCTCATCTCCCTCTGAACAAAGTCCAATCTGATAGTTCTCAGAAAATGAACTGTAACTTAGTGAATACTAATCATAAAAAAATTATACTTATGTCTGAAAAAACGTTGAAATGTCAAGTTTTAAAACGTGTAAGTCAAATCGAAAACAAACCTTCTGTGTTTATGTAATCTGTATGAAAAGAGAGCCATGTCAGAAGTCCGTGATTCAGCTCATTATCCGCTAATGCGGCCACGCCCACGGAGCCAGCGCTATTCAGACGCAAATTCAGTCAATACATGCATTCATCGTCTCAATAATGATTTTATTGTCTTGAAAAGTGTTTTGAATAGCCATAGTTAGCGATCTCTGGCCTCTGTTAGTCCAGTTATTTCCTGGATTGCCTATTCTTCTTTAACAGGCTTCTCAGGTGAGAACATTTCATTTCATGATTATAGTGACCAAAATGATCACGGTTATCACAGAATCCTGTTCAAAAAGTCAATTAACCAAGTTTTATGTGGAAAACCAGCAAATAAAAAATAAAATTAGCATCAATATGTACTTTTTCTTTACATAAACATTAAAATAATAACATTAAAAATTATGGGCAGATTTTAAAGGAGTGTCTTGCAACATGTTATCTACAATGCACAAGTTCAAATAGAGTTTTGACAAAAACGTCACATATTTCAGTCTCTAAATCATTTTTATAAAAGTCAAAAAAGATAAATTACTGACATTTACAATGCACATTAACCTTTATTATTAATAGTATGCGGTCCATGCAGCTTTACAGGGGGTATGGCTTATCTAAATGAGATGTAAATGAGCCCTATTGTGACTCCCAGCAGGTGAGAACAGGCGAGAACTGCAACTTTAGAGGCGTTTTTCTCCCTATAGAGCTTTCTTGAGTAGGCACCTTCAAATGGCCACAACTTCTCCAAATATTATCAGATTTCCATGTGTCACACATCGTTGGAAAGCTTGGAGACTGCACTGTCAGAATCTGTGAATAACTCAAAATGCCCCAGAACCGACTTGTGTCCCTACTTTCCGTGACTGGTCACATATATGGAAGTGCTATATAAATGCCTCATTCATTCATTCATTCATTCATTCATGTAAAGACTCTAGAAGGGGTACCATAGTGTTGGGCGCTTCCTGAAGAGGGAGACAGATCAAACACAGAGTATAATTGATGATCTGACATGTCCAGAGTTCTATACTTGGTCATTAACCTTTACCTGGTACTCTCGAGATCTTACCCATCTTGGACAGTGTAGCTGTGCTATATGACAGAGCATTGCTTCCTAATATCCAGTTTTTGAAACCTTGGAGTCAGAGTCTTGATACTTGCTTTATTTGCCAGCTGCCATGATTTATGTGCCTTCTGATGTGCCAGCATTCTGTTTAGTTTTTAAAATGGCTGAACAATTTATGCCTGTCTGCATTTGTGCCCAGAAACAAATTATTACTAAACTAAGAGCACATATACTTCCATATAGAAGAATTACATGGCACTTTTCCATTTTAAACAGTGTGATAAGCATCAAAGCGGCTTATCTGTTAAAAGGTCGATTTGATTGATGTAAATTAATCTGTTGTACTTCCATAATGACAATCTAGTGGTGTGTGTGTGTGTGTGTGTGTGTGTGTGTGTGTGTGTGTGTATCTTCAGACACAGACATGACAGTTGGAAAGATTTATGCTTCTATGATGATCATGGATTACTTTAAGCAGAGCAAAGCTAAGAAGCTGAGGCAACAGGTGGAGGCCCAGGTATGCTGACGTGACTGCATTATTATTTTTTGCAGGGTTCACATTTAGACAAATTTGTATTACTCATTATATCATGCTTTATTCTTTTGGTAAGCTTTTAATAAGGCTTGGGATGACAAAGGTCAAGAAGATACATTTTAATGATTGTTAGGATACTTTTTTTTTTTTTCTAAAAATAATTTGATGTTTTGTATAGTCTGTGTGTATGTGAAGGCTTTTCATAATTTCACAATAATGTTTTGCTTTTCTACAGAGAATTGCCGCCCTGCCCCTGATCTCTCACAGCGCAGGATCAGCCCTGTAAGTTTTGTTGTCTTCAAAGAAGGGACATGTTTAAAATAACATACAATTGAACCGTATCAGTGTATACTCTAATGGATGTTTGATTTTAATTGAATATTGTACAATACAATCATATGTGCTAAATCATTGTTGCATAAAAATAGCATGTTATACAGTTAATACTGTTATGTGTACTGCATAATGAATTACATTATGGGTCTTTAAGTTTTCAAGCTATAAACTCACAGTATTGTGTATGTATTAAAGATGTGGTTCTGTGTTCTAGGACCAGTGGAGGTTTTGTGGCTTTAAGCCCAATATCACCACAGGAGCTGTTATTGCAGCCTATGACCCATCGTACAGACAGCAGTGAAGACTACGATGCCTCTCAGGTACCCCCCAAAAAAAGGTCTTATTCTTTGATATAGTTGGCAGGGATACATTCTGTGTTTACTCAACTTTTACAACTTCTAAAAAGTAAATTACTGAACAATGAGTGAATGACTAATAAACTGAAAAGATGTGTTGACTGCATCTGTGATGCTGATTCACAGGTTGATGAATCAGGGTTGAATGGCATGTGGGGGGAAGATCGCCCACCTGAACATGCATTCAGAACCAGACACAAGAGCTACAAAGCTGCAGGTTGGTTATCGCATTTCCCTTGTAGAGTGAGAAGACACTGCATAACTCCAGAATATACAAATACACCAGCCAACGCTTGACCAATGAGTCACTATGCAAGTCACAAGAGCCTATAAAATGCATGCTTGTACGTCAAGCACTGTAGGTGAATAAAAGTTCTGAAAGTACATTTTCTCACACATTAATGAGAATACATGCAGTATAAGATATGAAATCCCATGTGAATAACCAGAATTCAAAAATGCTTGCCTTAAGTCTCATTGAGTGCTGTAGTTAACCTGTGTTGACTATGTGATATAACATCTATTTCACAATTTACAGTGTCCCACTCAGACCAGACACAGTACATGGAAAAGGTGCGGGGACGGCCAAAAGAACAACGGTTCTTACTGTCCCCAGATAACTCGAACTCAAAATCCCGTTCCCGCTCTCCCAGTGAGGAGCGCATACATGGGGTCACCAGACAGGTAAACAAACAGCTCAAAACTTCTATTTGTAAAGGTTATTTCGCTCACAGTTTCACTGTATCTTTAATGTCCACCTGAAGGACCTTGTTAACCTTTACGACGACGTAAACCCAGCAACCTGGAAACAAGAATACAAGGAGAACCTGTGATTTTTGAGAATGTGGTAATCAACATTATGCAACAAATGCTGTCCCCTGCTGGACAGTTAAAATTAAGAGAAAGCTGGTAGATGTGTTTGAAATGTGTTAGTTGGTTTCTATCAGAGTTAGAGTCAAGATCTGGCTTACCAAGAGAGATCCAGATCAAAACTAGTTGATTTTTAATAACTGAAACGCTGACATGTGGACTGGGGAAGAGATAAGCTGCATAGAACAGGCATCTATGTTAATGGGGGAAAAAATAAAAATAAAAAAATTGACAATTTGACGGACTTCATCATTCTGTGAACAAGACCCCCAACCTCACTCATGCTCTTGTGAATAAATGGGAGCACGTGGCTAAATTCTTGTTCAAAAGCCTTCCTAAAGGAGTGGAAGTTGTTATACTGTAGCAGCAATGTCTTGTTGCTTTGCCTCTGAAATTATATAT
Source organism: Megalobrama amblycephala (assembly GCF_018812025.1). NCBI lineage: Eukaryota > Metazoa > Chordata > Actinopteri > Cypriniformes > Xenocyprididae > Megalobrama > Megalobrama amblycephala. The sequence goes on along the minus strand of NC_063060.1, from coordinate 22,379,686 downwards.
ACAACAAGACACAAGAGTGTCAATGAGATCAGGCACTGATGTTGGGTATTGGAGCTTCAGTAGGGGTTCAGGCCTGTTCTGGCCAGTGATGTTCTTCCCCGAGTCAGTAAATTAATTATAATTAATTGTTTTATTGTTTTCCATAAATCACATTAAATTTGGCTGAAACTGAACTTTTATGGAACTCATTTGAATTAAGTTACTCAAAATGATAAGAAGAAAACCCTGTTATCTTGAAAATATGCAAACCAGGGCTGTCAGTTGAATACGCATTTAAATAATGATTATGTTGTTGTACTTAACAGATTAAGTTTCAAGAAAATGAAACAATAGGCCTTTGTGTAATTATTAGGTACATCGGTTTGAGTGGACGAGACTGATAATAACGCATAGTATACAGCAGCACTGTTGCTGTATACTCTCTCTCTCTCTCTCTCTCTCTCTCTCTCTCTCTCTCACACACACACACACACACACACACACACACACACACACACACAAATCTGATTCTGTCACTTAATAATTACAGTGCTCAGCGTAAATGAGTACACCCCCTTTGAAAAGTAACATTTTAAACAATATCTCAATGAACACAAAACCAATTTCCAAAACGTTGACAAGACTAAGTTTTATATAACATCTGTTTAACTTATAACATGAAAGTAAGGTTAATAATATAACTTAGAGAACAAAATTTTCAGTTTTATTCAAAAATGAGTACACCCCACTGAAAGTCTCTGAAGCAAAGCTAAATTTTAGACTACAAATGTTAAATTTAACAAGAATTCAACCACAGGTGAGTCTAATTATTCATTACACTGGTGTCCAGCAGACAGATGACTATAAAAGGGTGTTAAAACCCCTTCCCATTTCATGCTGTCAGCAATGGCACCACATGGAAGAGAAATGTCCTGAGAAAGAAAATAACTTCTGTATACCAGAAAGGTGAAGGCTACAAGAAGATCAGCAAAGCTTTGCTTATCAGTCAGAATACTGTAGCAAAAGTGGTACAAAAATTTTAAAAATATGGAACTGCAACCATCTCACAGAGACGTCCAGGTCGTCCACGGAAGTTAACACCTCGACAGGAGCATCTTCTGATGAGAAAGGTTGAAGAAAATCGGCATGCAAGTTCACTGCAGTTATCTAAAGAAGTTGAAAGCTGACTATTTCCCCTGACACAATACAGCGTACACTGCAGAGGAATGGCATGCATGGGTGCCGTCCTCCTAAAGCCCAGGCACAAAAAAGCCCACCTAGAGTTTGCCAGGGCCCATGCTGACAAAGATGAAGACTACTGGGACTCTATACTCTGGAGTGATGAGACCAAGATAAATGTTTTTGGAACTGATGGCTTCAAAACTGTATGGCGTCGCAAAGGTGAGGAATACAAAGAAAATTGCATGGTGCCTACAGTGAAACATGGTGGTGGCGGTGTCCTTATGTGGGGCTGCATGAGTGCTGCTGGTGTCAGGGAGCTGCATTTCATTGATGGCATCATGAATTCACAGATGTACTGCTCTATACTGAAAGAGAAAATGCTACCATCACTCCGTTCCCTCGTTCGTCGTGCACTTTTCAAAAATGACGATGATCCTAAACACACATTAAAGGCCACTGTTGGATTTCTGAAGAAGAACAAGGTGAAAGTGATTCAGTGGCTCCTGATCTGAACCCAATCGAACACCTATGGGGAATTATGAAGAGACAAGTTGAGCATTACTCTTCATCCAGCATCCAGTCTCTAAAAGAGGTCATTCTTGAAGAATGGAAAAAGATAGATGTTGCAAAATGTCACCAACTTGTTCATTCCATGCCTAGAAGACTTGGTGCTGTCATTAAAAATCATGGAGGCCATACAAACTACTAGATGTAGTAGTTTTTGTTGTGGGGTGTACTCATTTTTGCATCACCCTTATTTGAGTAAAACTGAAAACTGTGTAATCTAAGTTATATTATTAACCTTACTTTCATGTTATAAGTTAAACAGATGTTATGTTAAACTTAGTCTTGTCAACATTTTGGAAATTGTTTTTGTGTTCATTGAGATATTGTTTAAAATGTGACTTTTCAAAGGGGGTGTACTCATTTATGCTGAGCACTGTATATGTATTTATTGAGAATTATAATAATCCAATAATAAAACAGTTTGCCTTACACTTATGTAAGTGAATGACAGTATTTCATGGATGATATTTTACTGTTGATATTCAAAAATGAAACCTCACTACTGAAATTAACGGACCAAATGATGTTTAGCTTTAAATGTAGTGCACAGACTTGTCTGACAGTTTGGTTTAGGGTAAAGAAGGGAGTATAAATTAAGCAAAAGAAATATAGAACCAGCTGTTTTTGCAACTTTTAGTTTCAAGATGCTTAATATTAAATATATAAATTGCATGTAGCTATTTCTGTTTTGGTTTTGTCAGAGACCATAGGCCAAGCTCAAGATCCAAGTTGAGAAACTGAGCAATAGCTATGTTTCCATCCAAAGTTGTGGATTTAACTTATGTGCAAAACTGGAATATTGCATAAAACATTTGGGAATAAAGCACAGTTTCCATGCTGTGTTTAAGAGAACGAAATCGTCACTTCCTAGGAAATTGGCAGAAAATGTATAGGTTTTTTTTTTTTTGTGCAAATTTTTAGAATCCATTCAGCATTTTATGCGATATCCCACAATTCACATAAAAATAGGTGGATGGAAACGTAATTAATGAGAATCAGTTTCAGAGAAATACATTTTTTGGAACATGGTAGCAGATCAATCAGAAGAACTCTAGCTTAGACCATCTAGAAATCTACCATCTTAACGGATTAGTTCACTTTCAAATGAAAATTAGCCCAAGATTTAATCACCCTCAAGCCATGCTAGGTGTATATGACTTTCTTCTTTCTGATGAACACAATCTGAGAAATATTAATAAATATCTTGACGCATCCGACCTTTAAAATGGCAGTGAGCGAGGATCAACAAATATGAGCTGAAAAAAAGTGTCTCCATCCACATCAATCCATCATAAACATATTTCACACAGCTTCCACCAGACCGCCTTCCGTATTCTATCTATGAAGAAAGTGTAAAACTCTCGCAGTTCAAAAAAGCTTGCGCTACGACCAACGCCTTCCTTATTCAACTTACGGAAAAAGCTTAACTGACGCGACGCCAGAATATATATATATATATATATATATATGTAAGAAGCTAGATATTTTACTTCATAACTTGTTAAATATGGATATAATGTTTTTTACACAAACACATCGCTTCACTTCAGAAGGCCTTTATTAACCCCCCGGAGCCATGTGGAATATGTTTATGATGGATGGATGTGGATGGAGACACTTTCTTCAGCTCATACTTGTTGATCCTCGCTCACTGCCATTATAAAGGTCGGATGCGTCAGGATATTTATTAATATTTTTCCGATTGTGTTCATCAGAAAGAAAAAAGTCATACACACCTAGGATGGCTTGAGGGTGAGTAAAGCTTGGGGTAATTTTCATTTGAAAGTGAACTAATCCTTTAAGTTTGATTGTTCATTTACAATATCTTAACTTATTATCTTAACATAAATTGGATTATAATCCTTAATACTTGACATCTGATTTCTCTTTAGGGAAACAGCTCAGAGAGCCCCGTTCCCTCCACCTCAGAGTCCAGCACGCCGAGTGGTAAACGTCGCCTGTCCCAGACCTCCACCTGCTCCCGCCCTCACATCTCCTACTCACCCTTAGTGTGCCATACGCAGCCTTCATCACAGGCTGATGATGACGACGATGACCCAACTGTCCAGCAGATGTTAGGATGCTGTAGTACTGCTTTATGGGATGACGGCGCTGAAGATCAGGAAGCGAGGGTGAGACAACAGGAAAGCACCCATTTCGAAGTGGGTGAATATCTGAGTTCATCTGCCCGCCGCTATCCTTCTGAATCCTTCCTTGCCCTACAAGAGGAAGAACACAGCCCCGATTCTTCCACCGCTATGGAAACTCTCACCTTTGAGGCAGCGGTGGCCACCAGCCTGGGCCGAGCAAACACGGTCAGCGCCTCGATGCGCACAAGGTCAAGGATAGGCTGGCAGGTGCCCAACGGACACTTCCGGAAGAGATTGGCACAAAGCGTATCTCTCGCCGGCGGTGAAACTCTCAGCGATGCAGACGACGACAAATACTAGATCAGTTAGTAGAACAGAGACACAATAGGACAAATGCAGATTTCAAGGAGAACACTGAGGTGGATGCTGATCGTCACAATATTCAAGCAGTGTTTTATAGATATACAAATTAAATGTGTTCAATGAAATGAGGAATAGAATTTATATTCTCTAATTTCTCATCAGATAATGAGTTTGAAAAACAACCCATGCATTTACATTTGAGGCCCAATTCAGGTATTAAGCGCTTTATTTACAGTTGGGGATAGTGAGTTGATGGTTTAAAATGCTTCAACGTTTCTCTCATTTAATGTCTTTTTTTTTTCTACAAAATTCAGATTGTTTCTAATTCATCTCTGTGCCACATTATCGAAATTTCTTAATATTGCAGATACTTTGTTTGAAGTTTACATTCAATTTCTAAATTGAATAGGCCAGTACAACTAAATGCAACATGACTTCCAAAGTTCAGTTCATTAAATGAAGTACTCCCTTTAATGAAACAATGTCAAAAATAAATTAAAAAAAAAAATGTTTCTATAAAATATTGTTAAAACGAAACCACAAAAAGATTTTACAGCTGAGGCTTTAATTATTAAATGTTAAAATTTAGTTTAGCAGAATGTCTTGTAAAGGGGTTTACGATTATAAATTATAAGAAATGGGAAAGGTATCAAAGTTAAATCTGATGTCACAATCAATTCAGGAAATGTTTTTAAAAACAAAAGATTTCTTCTCTGAAAATATGTAATATTTAATCTTTCTTTAAGGCTTCTTGGAATTTGGATTTTTGTTACTGAATTTGAATGGATAAGCATCCTGAAAACTTTATGTTTAAACTAATAAAATGTTGTCTTTTTACCCTGTTTTTGTTTTCTGCTGTTTTTGATTCTTGCTCTATTTTACCTTTAGAACAAATCATAAATTACCAATCTAGCAGATGACAAATTGTCACTGGTATGTCATCAAATATTTCATAAGTTTTAACAACTTTCTTTCATATAATATATATATATATATATATATATATATATATATAATTTCTGTATGAATTTATTTTTCAACAACTTGCAAACCTAATTTTGTTGTGTATGTCTTGATGGGGATACTATATTTGCACAGTTTAGAGAGCAAAGAAGACTTGCACAAGCCAATGATGAGCTAACATCTGGCAACTGATGATTTTGTGCAACTTTTTTCTTCAGAGAGTTCAATTAATGTGCCCCTATATGCTATTCTAAAGGTTCCTAATTTTTGTCTCTTAAAATAGGTTTACATGCATGTAAGATATAAAAAAAAAAAAATAATAATAATAACTCATATATTGTGGCATTAGCTCTTTTCTCATAGTCAGAGGTGGGTAGTAACGAAGTACATTTACTTCGTTACATTTACTTGAGTAGTTTTTTGGAAAATTTGTACTTTTTAGAGTAGATTAAAATGTGGGTACTTTTACTTTAACTTGAGTAAATTTGTAATGAAAAATCTGTACTTTTACTTCGCTACAATGGGGGTCCGTGTACGTTTTGATAGTTTGTTTTCCAATTTGAAATGAAATACGCAGAAACGAGAAAACTGTCGTTTCCCGTTTTTTTCGTTTGTTAAAAAAACCGGAAAAACGAGATTTTGACTCGATTTTCGTTTTTTTTCGGGTCACGGATAGAAAACGGAAACACGACTTCAAAACTCGTTTTCCACGTGGGCGGTCATTACACGCCCCTTTCAGCCGATTGGTCAATCAAATCTGAGCCAGTGACGTCATCTTCAGTTCGTTCAACAAAATAATAGTCCTCAGTAGATGTCATAAATCGGCTTTCTTCTGTGCAACCTAACGCGTATTTCACAGAAATATGTTTGCACAGATAAAAAAAAGTTTAAAAAACCTACAGTAAATTTAATTAAGTCTGTTTTTAAGCTGTCATTGTGTTTTTAAAATGTAAAATGTAAATGCCTCTACATCTGTTACCAAGCGCATGACATCCTTTGGGCTACTACCACCGATCAATAGGCTATACATAATGATAGACTATTCTCTATTATAGATAAGTGGCTACTGCACTCATTTTTTTCTTTTTTCTTATTTTAATGTTTTGTTTACATTTTATACATTTAAATTCAATCAGTTAGTAGACGTATTCCTTGCAGTAGACTATGCAGTCATATTAGAAAATAGGCTATCCACTAGGTGGCAACACCTAATAACGGTATCACCATCGGGGGGCTTTTTAGTTTCCCTTAGCTTATAAATGGCCATACAGATTTTATCTCTTAAATTAAACACTTTTATGAACACAGTGAACATTATTATGTCACAGTTTACTTGCTATCCTCACCTTTTCTGTCTTTCCTTCGCTTTTGAATGAATTAGCTATAAATGGCCCTGAACATTTTACTTTCAATTTCGATTTAACGGCAGTTGGCGATTCTGCGTCAATTGCTTTAGTGGACAACAGCAAAACAAAAACTCTCGTATATTAAACATAGACGTTTTATTATCTTTGTAATTATTTTATTATCTTTTATCATCTTTGTAATTATTTTATTTTGTAAATATTCGTGGCTTAAACAGCGGGAAAATTTACTGTATGCAGTTCTGTGGATGTTTTGAAAAACTTAAACTAAACGAAAATTATTGTTGCTTTGTCAATATAATTTCTGTTTTTTCCCCCTGACTTTTTAACTGATGTGATCATCGTTTCATTAATTAAATTAGAATTAAACGAAATTTGATAAATGTCTGTGAATCATTAAAAAATCCCAGGGGTTTAGTTTTAGCCTACATGAACAAATAGCAGAATAAACAACAGAACATGAGGATTCATCATCATCACGCACCTGCAGCGCTTCTGTGAATGGAGAACAAAGGATTCAATTATATAAAAGGAATAAATAGCCTATGTCTATGCGCGAAATTTATTTCACTTAAGTAATTAACATATTACCAAAATGAAAGGGGAAAAATGCGACAATATGAGTGTAGGTTCATTTTTGAGAAGTTCACAGAAAGGAAACCGAGACGGCAGAAAAGTTCTTTGTTTATTTTAAGAGCGATGTTTAGTTTTTATTGTGAGTGTACAAAAATAATAGGCCTATTTAACCCTTCACAGATTCGAATGGTGTTACATATATTTGACCATAAATGTCTGAGTATTTTAAGTTGTTTCCGCTTTTAGGATAAGAAAATTCAAGTGAACGCGTCGGCGCCTCAAGCACACACAACATCAGTTTTAGTAACTTGACATCACAGCCTGTTAACTGTCAAAATAACATACATTCAACCAAATATATAAAAAGTAGTCTGTGTAGGCTACAATAAAAGCGTTTAAATAATAAAAATAGTTTAGCCTCCAAATCGTGAATATTGAAACATTTGGATTTGTGTCAAATTAGAAAGTAGTTAACGCCGGTTTCTGTTTCAATTCAGCTTTAAATTAATTCGTTTTGGCTTAACATTTATATATTATTTTTGTCATAACTAAAATAGCTATGTAGCTGTAATTTTGATCTTTAATGTTTGATCTTTACATATTCCCTCAATCTTTTAACCAAAGGGTTATTAACATTAGCCTATATTCAGCAGGCAATGTTAGGCTATATAAAATAAATAAATAAATAAAGAGAGATGAGCTATTATTCGTTTTTCAAAATTGCTTACACTACTTATTTATTGTGATTTATTCTATTTATTCAAAATAGAATAAAATAAAAACTAGTTTTTTTTTTTTTTTTTTTTTTAAATCTGTGCTTTTCATCCGCTCCTCTGTGTGGGTAGTGCAGTTTCACTATGCATATTAAACTACAAACAGCATTACAACAGTCTGTGTGCTGATTAACATTTCTGAAATAAATATTTCTGTGAAATACGCGTTAGGTTGCACAGAAGAAAGCCGATTTATGACATCTACTGAGGACTATTATTTTGTTGAACGAACTGAAGATGACGTCACTGGCTCAGATTTGATTGACCAATCGGCTGAAAGGGGCGTGTAATGACCGCCCACATGTGGAAAACGAGTTTTGAAGTCGTGTTTCCGTTTTCTATCCGTGACCCGAAAACACGAAAATCGAGTCAAAATCTCGTTTTTCCGTTTTTTTAACAAACGAAAAAACGGGAAACGACCGTTTTCTCGTTTTTGCATATTTCATTTCAAATTGGAAAACAAACTATCAAAACGTACACGGACCAATGGGCAACGTTCATCTCGTTACTTTATTTTAATTCAATACTGTAAATGTTAAGAAATGCGTAGTTTATTCCATGCGCGCTGTCTCTTTTTTTCATGAACGATGCCCCATTTACAAATGAATCACTCTTTTGAGTCGATTCTGTTCAAAGACTTGATCAAACAAGTTGGTAAAGCTGTCTAAATTGATTCGCGAATCAGTTTGAATGATTTCAGTTCCTGCACGCGCTGAATCGTTTGAAGCGGTTTCTCACTCGGAGCGGATGAAGTGGCAGTGGACCTACAGTCAATTAAAAGCAAATCTGCAAATGCATACAGTTGTTTGCCAGCGATGAAGATCTTTATTAGTTGAGCTGCGTATGCTGTCTGTGAACAATTCCACAGGTAACGTTAGGCCTATCGATTTCATTTGATTTTACTTCATGATACAGCCGAGCCAATAGCCGACATTTTACAACCAAACAGATTATTACGTCACTATAACAAAAGTATGTAGTATTTCTTTACCGTTTTTATGGGCATATATCTTAATTTATACATTAATTTATACATAAACTATTTCGCAATGGCGGCGCCAGCGACCTGTTCGTCTTGAAAATGAACGCTTTGCGTTGACACAGTTGAAATATACATTTGATTACATTTTGGAGAACAGACCGAAGAAGATCCGTCAATGTGTATTTGATCATTGTTTGTGTCAAGTTCAGATATGAGCGCGAGCACATGTAAATAGTTTTCTCTCTTCTTTAAAATGTAACGTTAGCTATATACGTTATTAATATAGTAACGATACATTCGGGTTACAGATGCTAGAAATAATGCTTGTCTCTTCTATGTTTGTTTGTTGCAAAGATATCCAATTATGATAATACATTAAATATCTATTTAAATATTAAACATTAAATAATAACATGCTATTGTGTGTGTGTGTATATATATATATATATATATATATATATATATATATATATATATATATATAATAAAAGTAACTAGTAACGAGCTACTTGAGTAAAATTTTTATTGGATACTTTTTTACTCTTACTCAAGTAACTATTAGGATTATTACTTTCACTTTTACTTTGAGTAAATATTTCTATAAGTACTTGTACTTTTACTTGAGTAGAGTTTTTGGATACTCTACCCACCTCTGCTCACAGTGTCTGAAACAGTTCGATCAAGGATTTGGTCTCTCTTAGCCCCTCCTTTCCGAGAGCCTACTCTGCTCTGATTAGTCAGATGGCCCAGTCTGTTGTGATTGGTCAACCGCTTAAAGCATGTGTCAGAAACCAAACACCCATTACCATATCTGAATTTCAGCTCCTGAGCTTTCTCAACACTTGATATACACGAACAGTAATGATAGAGTCATTGTTTGCAGGCAGCCACGGAAGACCATGGGCTGGCATTATGCAAATTTGTTACAAACCTACATAGGTTCAAGCAGGAAATAAGACTGGAATTATGACTCATTTTAGGCAGTTCAGTTCACTTCTTTTTTCTTTTTCTTTTTCTTTTTTGGTAGACAGTAACTCTATTTATCATGTGCTTTGAGCTTTGAAACTTTGCAGACCTTTTACATTACATGAGAGGTAATATCTGAAAAAGCATAATAGGGGCACTTTAAATGTTAATGTTATATTTTGGTAGCATTTTACACATGAGATAAAATTTGTATAAAATATGCACATAATAATTTAATCTTGATCACAGGTCCATGAATCGTTAAATCGTAGTTGTATCGCGACGTTAAAAAAAAAGTGATGCATTGTCTGATAATGCAAATATGTCACGTTTAATATCTAATTTAAAAATCTAGAATTTAACACAAAACATTACATACAACAACAAAAAAAAAAAAAATGTAAAGGATTAGTTCACTTTCAAATGAAAATTTCCTGATAATTTAATCACCCCCATGTCATCCAAGATGTTCATGTTTTTCTTTCTTTCTTCAGTTGAAAAGAAATTAAGGTTTTTGATGAAAACATTCCAGGATTTTTCTCCATAAAGTGGACTTCAATGGAGCCCAAACAGTTGAAGGTCAAAATTACAGCTTCAGTTGCAGCTCGTCACGATCCCAGATGAGAAATAAGGGTCTTATCTAGAGAAACCATCGCTCATTTTCTAAAAAAGTAAATAAATAATATATGTTTTAACAATAAATGCTCATCTTGAACTAGCTCTCTTCTTCTTCTCTATTAGAATCCCGGCAGTGTAGATGCTGCTAAGTGTATTACTGCCCTCCACAGGTCAAAGTTTGAACTAAATTGTCATACAATGTGCTAGTGCAAGTATATATATAACAATTAGAAGAAGAGAGCTAGTTCAAGATGAGCATTTATTGTTAAAACATATATTATTTATTTATTTTTATTTATTTATTTTTTTAGAAAATGAGTGATGGTTTCTCTATAAGACCCTTATTTCTCATCTGGGATTGTGTAGAACGCTTTGAAGCTGCACTGAAACTGTAATTTTGACCTTCAACCATTTGGGCTCCATTGAAGTCCACTATATGGAGAAAAATCCTGGAATGTTTTCATCAAAAACTTTTTAATTGTCTTAGCCAGTCATGCGGTCATAGCTAATAGTAAATTAATCTTTCCATGCAGTGGTGCAAGCAGGATTGTATGGGTCCCAGTGAGCGATGTCCCAAGTTTACAAGAACAAGGGTAAATATATGAAAATAACTGTAGTTTTGATTTTACACTCATGACCAAACATGGTACTCTCATAAACGTAAAATGTAAAAGTTCAATGTCTTTGTGCCTCATTAAAAGATTATATCCCAGATATATCATGTTTTTATTTATTCTAAAATCTTATTGCTAAATTAATAGATAAATTAATGGTACTAACCCAATTTTACCATCAAGAACTGGCAACCACCTCCTTTCATTGTGTGTAGATTGTGCAGGGAAACATTACTAACACTATTTCTATGTCAACCCTCTTACAATGCAAGTAAATCCCTTGCATATGCAACCAAATTTTATGCTAAGCTACTAAAAAAATGTCTTTAATCAGCCAGTGGTTACTTTAACATCCACTTTAACACAGAATAGATACTGCTGAATTCAATTCAAATATTCAAATATAACATCAGCTTTCATCATTTAACAATGTGCTAAACTTTTAACTCTTACACTAGCTTTACTTCCTGTCTTCTGATTCATTTAATTGATTTTTGAAGGCAGCATAGATGTATCCTTCAGTGCCTATGATATCCCACAATCCTGTGCAGTCCACTTCATGACAGTTGAGCTAAAACATAAATATGGTCAGTCTGTTGACATGGTGGTCATGGTGGTCAGTCTCTGACTTCAACATTGTATAATATATATATATAAAACTTCTAGGACAATGTCCTACTATGAGATCCACAATGAGCAGGAAATAGTAAGTGCTCCTCAGAGATAAAGATGACACCCCGGAGCCATGTGGATATCAAAATCTCCTCCTCTCTGCTATTATAAAGCTTGGAAGAGCCAGGACATTATTTAATATAACTCCAATTGTATTCATCTGAAAGAAGAAAGTCATATACACCTAGGATGGCTTGAGGGTGAGTAATCATGGGGGAATTTTCATTTTTGGGTGAACTAACCCTTTAAGGCGTGATTTCCCCTTGACTTAAGGGTGTTGCATATAGGCCCAGTTTCACAGACAGTGCTTAGATTAAGCCAGGATTAGGCCTTAGTTCAATTAGGACATTTAAGTGGAATTCACTATCAGAAAAAAAGGTACGGCGCTGTCACTGGGGCAGTACCCTAAGGTACAAAAGTGAAAAGGTACATCTTTGTACCTTACTTTCCCCTAAATGGTGCATATTAGTACCTTAAAGGTACATATTCTTTAAAAGTGCATATTTGTACCTATATTAGTACTGTAAAAGTACATATTAGTTAATTTTTACCTTTGTATCTTAGGGTACTGCCCCAGTGACAAGCACCGTACCTTTTTTTCTGACAGTTTGTGTCTTTAAAAAAAAAAAACATTAATGTGCATCTTGCAAAAAAACAATGGCAGTGACATACTTTAAGATATGCCAGTGCAAGTTTCTTTCAGTTAAGGCAGCTCAAACATGCATTTTAGTCTGGGACTAGGCGAACCGGGGGATAAAGTCTTTGATATAATCCCTTAAGCCGCGCACACACTTAACGATTGTAAGGCCGATTATGAATGTAAATTGATACTTATGACTGATCGCGCTCAAACGCGTCCAGTCACAGCCAGTTGCGTTCAGTCCGCGATTACAGTCGGTGTTCAAATTACATGTGTGAGTATATAAATCAGCTCCAGTCGAAGGAAACAATCGGTATGTGTGTTCAGTTCAGTCTTAGAATGTTTCAGCTAATCATTAGGTGTGTCCCCGGCTATAAACAGTTCTCGAAGGGAAACTGCTAAGTGTTTCATGACAATGACCCAGGTTTTGCTGTTATAAAATTCTATTGTTGCCATGGATATGTTATTTGTTAATACAGATAAGTATGCTGTAATTTGATCAACATTGATAAACATTTTATTTTAAGCGTTTATTCACATTTATGTGAATAAACACTTAAAATAAAATGTTTATCATATTAGGGCCCAGTTTCACAGACAAGGCTTAGCCAGGGTTAGGCCTTAGTTCAATTAGGATATTTAAGTATCTTTTATAAACATACACTTGAGAAAAAAGAAAGAAAAAAAAAACATTACAGGTGTGCATCTTGAGACAAAACAATAGCAGTGACATATTTTAAGATATGTCCATACAAGTTGCTTTCAGTTAAAACAGCTCAAACATGCATTTTAGTCTAGGACTATCTTAAGCCTTGTCTGTGAAACCGGGGGAAAGTGGCTGATCATGTCTCGTTAGAAGACTTGGATTGAACCTGCTTGCTCTGTGTAAGGTTGCTCTATACAACTGGGCACAGGCATCTTTCTACTCCAGAAAACAAATGAAAGCATGCAAAACTATGGAGGCATAGCCTATTTTGTTGTTGTTGTTGTTGTTGTTGTTGTTGTTAGTAGTTGCATAAGTAAACTTCTGACAAAGTGGTCACTGTACACGCAAGCATTTTCCGACTCGAATCCTCCCGACTGCAGACGCAGGTGTACAAGCCACTTTTTCCTGTGTTTTTCAGTTAATTTCTTGCATTTTTCCCCCTGATAAACAACAACTTTTGGTACATGATAAAAGCTCCTTGTGGTTTCTCAATTTGATCGATTAGAGCAACTATAAATAATGCAAAACATAGGCATTTCATAGTGCTTGTGGTGTGGTCTACAAATGCAGAGGCTGTTTCCAAGTCGGCAATAGTATTTCTTGAGGAAGCTCAGGTCTTTCAACGTGTGTAACAGGATACTCAGATGTTTTATCAGATTGTTGTTGCGAGTAGCTACTATCTTCTTTGCTGTGGTGTGTTGGGGCCCAGGAATCAAAGCAAAGGATGCTAACATACTACACAAAATTATCAAAAAGGCTGAGTCTGTCATCGGCTCAGAGCTTGGTACTTTGGAGGACATGGTTAGGGACAGAATGCTGGCAAAGTTGCTGGCGATTATGAACAATGATGTTCATCCCCTCCATAAAACTCTGGACAAACTCAAGAGTAGCTTTAGCAATAGGCTATTCAGCCTTCTTGCTTGAAGGAACTATATAGGAAATCATTCCTGTCTAGTGCTATTAGAGTATATAACTCATCTGTCTAGGATAGAACTGTGCTAAGTCAAGTCAAGTCATCTTTATTTATAAAGCGCTTTTTACAATGCAGATTGTGTCAAAGCAGCTTTACAGTGATAACTGGTATATAATTTTGGCTGCACAGCAGCTTTAAAGGAAAATGGTGTCAATGCAGGCAGATCAAAGCACTGTTGGATATCAAATGTCAAGTGTCCCCAACTAAGCAAGCCAAAGGCGACAGCCCAAACTCCAACAGGTGACATCATGTGGCAAATAGGTGTTAAAATGGAGAAGAAAAAAAAACCTTGGGAGAAACCAGGCTTAATCGGGGGGCCAGTTCTCCTCTGGCGAACAGTGCTTTGTTACGATTCAGGTAGCTATCATAAGTTCGATGGGATCGCAACATTCAAAGTATTTATTCCAGTTCCATCCAGTTGAGGGTCGTATTCATCACGCAGGTATGGACGGTTTGTTGAGGAGCTGTGCCACTGGCTGTCGTGTGGATGAGGCCTTCACAGTGGATGATCTAGCTGACACAATCTCTGCTGATACTTCAGGGCTGCGTTGTTGTCGTGTCAAGGCGCAGGTCCTCAATCTCACCTGAATACGGCCCGGATCCAGTTGACTACAGTAAACCTCGGAATAAACAAAGAGACTAATATTAGCATAGATGCCATTCTTCTTCTGATGTAACGAGTACATCTGGTGTTATAGGAAGTGTTCCTGGTTCCTGCTGACCTAATTTATGCAGCCTAATAATCCTTTAACGGATTTGAAAAAAATAAATTGATAATGTGTTGTGTATGCCAGGTTAAAGAGATTCGTTTTTAGTCTAGATTTAAACTGACAGTGTGTGTCTGCTTCCTGAACAATGCTAGGAAGATTGTTCCAGAGTTTAGGTGCCAAATAGGAGAAGGATCTACCACCTGCGGTTGGTTTTGATATTCTAGGTATTATCAGCTGGCCTGAATTCTGAGATCACAATAGACGTGAAGGACTATAATGCTTTAAGAGCTCGCTCAGGTACTGGGGAGCTAAACCATTTAGTGCTTTGTAAGTAATTAGCAAGATTTTAAAATCTATACGATGTTTAACAGGAAGCCAATGCAGTGTTGACAGAACTGGGCTAATATGGTCATACTTCCTGGTTCTAGTACTCTAGCTGCTGCATTTTTTACGAGCTGTAGTTTATTTATCAAGCGAGCGGAACAACCACCCAGTTGTCATGATCACCGTCAGTTCCTGTCAGTTCCCGGACTACATTTCCCATCATCCTCTTTGCCAGTCACATGCACACACTCCACACCAATCACCTGTTGCCACATACAGCTTAGCACATCATCTGGACTATAAAGGACTCACACACACACCACCTCATCGTGAAGTCTTGTTTACTATTGTAGCATTTCTGAGCGTATATTATCCTGTCTGCCTGTCTGTTGTTACCGTTCCTGCCTGTTACCCGTTATCGACCCGTTGCTGCCTGTCCTGATCCTTGCCTTGTCTGCTGTTCTGTATGATATCTGCTTGCCTTGATCTACTGTCTGTATCTTGACTACGACTCTGCCTGTCCCTTGCTGTTCCTGTTTGCTCCTGTCTTGACCCTGCCTGTACGACCACGCTCACTTTTAATAAAAGCTTTGCATTTGAATCCCTGCCTGAGTCCAGCTTCGTTACACCAGTAGAGCGTTACAGTAATCTAGCCTTGAGATCATGAACGCATGAACTAACTGTTCCGCATTTTTCATTGAGAGCATATGTCGTAGTTTAGATATATTTTTAAGATGTTAGTTAAAGGGTATGTAGTCACATGTATTCTAAGTGCTTATTGACTGTATTGAGCTGCCATGACAATTTAATTTCCCCTCTGGGATAAAGTTTATAAATAAAGTTTATCTAATCTAATCTAATCTAATCTAATGTAGAAAATCACTTCCTGCCCTCCATCTGCATTACATGTCACCCTGTGACATTGTGTGCAAACAACCTATATGTTACAAAATACATTAGCAAAGAATAGGCTTGTTTGAGATGTGCCTAGCCTCACCTGAAATGTAGGCGAGAGTAGGCGGCTGCAGTGAGGGGAGGAGTAAAAAAAGTGCAGGCAATACGGACACTTCTCTGTTCTGTATGCCAGTTAACCTTATTTGCGTGTGGACCATGTATGGCACTAAATACAGTTTTCCAGTAAAGCATAATGATTAAGGGGGGGCCTCACACAAAGAGAAGCATAGGGGCCACTGACCACTTTAATCCACCCCTGGGTATGGTTTATTAATCCGTGGGCATGATTTGTTAAACCGAGGGAACAGTTTAAGAATTCGTGAGCATGGTTTATAAACTGAGGGAACAGATTGCAAAACCATCAGCACAGAATTTTTTTTTTTTTTCTTCTCCTATAGGTGACATGCCGGGCTCTGTAGAAATCCAACCTAAATGATGACAACACAGAATAAAATACTATCACTAGTTCATCAAATCCTTTTAACAGTTTATTTTACACACTTTGTGTTTAAGTCTTCCACTTTTTTCATATTGCAAGGCTAATAATTTTCTTAATTAGCAAAGCATTTAAGCACTGTCCCAATCACCCATAATTATACATTTTGTGTTTGGGTGGATGGGACAAAATAAAAACAACCTAATGTCTAATATTTCAAAGGAATATTGATATATAATTTATTTCCCTGTTCCCTTGTTGTGTCTCCCAAAATGCCTGATGTTGGATAAACATGATTGTCCTGGTGTCCTCTCCAGTCGACATGTATGAAATCAATGCCCCGTTTTATTACAGAAAGTCATATTTCCATTAGAAACTCCATAACATTTTACTGAGATGTTGATTTATGACAATTTGAGGTTTAGTTATTATGATTGCAACATTTTGATCATATTTAAGAGTGCAAAATTAATGTCAGTCATTTTTAAAGACCAAGGAGTTCTTGTTGTCATGGTGAAACCTCCAAACATTTGATGTCATATAGATTTTTATTTACATTTTTATTTAGTTTTATTTTGGGAAGCACAAAAATAGGTCTTTGCCTTTTCACTTCAAAGGTTCCTCATAGGCCGAGACTGTTAAAAAACATTTCTTTAATTCAAAACATGATATATACATATGTACAGATTGGTCATATACAAGGCGCTATATAAATAAAGATGACGTGTCTTGTCTTTTTAAAAAAACAAAGCAAAAATGACTTTTAAATCAAAGCAAATGTGGCCGTGATGATTTGGTTCCAGTCTCGCAGTCTCTCGCGTTCTTGCTCAGACGTGGACGGGCTCTGAGTTCCCTGTCAGTTTGGGGTTGGACTTCAGGATTCGGGTCAAGTCTTCCATCAAGGACAGCAAGTATGTTATTTCCTGTCCAAATACAAAGATTATATGAACAAGTCAACTTATGAACGATTTTATAGAGCTGATTTACAACAGAACTGAATTCTGTTTGCATCACTGATTCTGTTATTTGCCTGTTTATTACCACAAAGCTGCTTTGAAACAATCTGTATTGTATAAAGCACTATATAAATGAGGTTGACTTGACTTGACTATAACAAGAACATTACAATGAACACCTCACTGCAAATGATCCAGAATTGAAGACACATGATAATAATCCTACTCTGTCTGTTACACTTCCTCACACCTGAAATCACAGACGGATTGAATCTCCTGAACTTTCCCAATCTAGATCACTTGTAATCCATTCATGCTGAAACATCTGCTCTAACGTAGGCCGTTTAGTTGGATCCCGGGCTAGGCACTGGCTAATCAGATCTGTACATTCTGTACAAATTTTAATAAGGAGAGAGCTGGTTAGTCATGACCATGTGACTTGGCATCTATGAAAATAGCATCTAAAACATGATTAATATACTGTAAAATGTTCCTTATTTTTACTTTAAAAGTGAAGTATGTGGTTTCTTACAAAATAAAGCATATTTTCAAAAGGCCCCTTCCGTGCACACCTGTTATCGATATTATTCGCTCACCTTCGGATAATGTGGAGTTCTGAAATGTAATTTTGGCCTGTGTGATTTCTCTTCTACTGCGAAAAGGACCACATGCGTTCACCATCTTGTACAACAAGACTCCTAGCGCCCAGACATTTGTTGGGATGGCGTGGAAGCGAGGTTTGGTCAGGACTTCAGGTGGGCAGTAATCCGGCGCTCCTGTAAGCAAGACATTTGCACATTTTAAAGCATCAAATAATTAGTAAGTCACTACATTCAGGTTTCCACACTCCCAAAATACTCACCAATGTATATGTCGCTCTCATAGCCATCACTACTAAATAGCTGACCACAGCCAAAGTCTATCAGCGTGAGATGAAACGTGTCTTTGTTCAACAGGAAATTCTGAGCATGGATGTCATGGTGAAAAACACCATGCTCGATGCAGTGTCGTACCGCCAGCAGAGCCTGTAGCATGATGACCTGTGCGGCTGGTTCACACAGCTGAGGGTTACGGGTGATGAAGTCATGCAGGCTCCCGCAGGGTTCCGGGTACTCCATAACGAGAGTGAATGTTTGAGGATGTTCAAACCACTCGTATAGATGTATGACGAAGGGGCTTATGGGTTCTCGCCTCATCATCAGCAGCAGCGCCACTTCAGTAACCAGAGGTTTGGGATGCCCAGGCTAGAGAAAAGTAGTAGACAGAAGGTTAGCTGGGTAAAAATCTGAAGAAAACAGATCATTTTTAAATGTAATTTTCTTTGATCTTTTCAGCTCAAAGTTATTTGGTGCCTCTAGGCTTATTTGTCAATCACATTCACACCTGATGCTTCCTACGGGTGTATCAACTACAATAATCTGCACTTAAACAACTAAATACATATTCAGGTTTTGGCCAACTTACAATATGAAGATAACGATCGTTGTCAATCTTGAGCATCTGCTTGATGGCAACCTGCAAAAAACAAACAAACAACAACAACAAAAAAAAAAATCAATAACAGTAACAGTATTCAAGCACCTGATCTTGCACTAAGTATTGAACCATCTGTGTAAATTGTTTTAAATATGTTTTGATGCATGCAAGAGCAAAATGTTTGTATAATTTGGTAAGATTGACCTTTTTGCCATCAAATTTGCGGGTTCCCTTGTACACCCTGCCAAATCCTCCAGATCCAAGCATCTCTCCCACGTTATACAGAGACTCAAAGGACTCTGAAACACAAACATGAAAATATAAGAAATATATGAGATTGTTAGATCCATTGTTTTATTTAAAAAATATCAGTGCTGGTTGTGTCGAGAAAATCATATTAAAATGGGAAAATAATATTGACAAAATAACGTTGGAGAAATAATGACTGCTGATTTACCGTTAATTGGCTTGACGCGGGAGTGATCTGGAGCAGGTGATGGTGGCTCGGGATCAGGCTCTGGCTCCAGATCTGGTGGAGGGACATCAGGCTCCACAACATTCACATGACTACAGGGGCAACAGCACCGGAAAGGACTCTTCATCGCCTTCCACAGCCTGTTGAGGAAAGAACAAATTATTTTCCTCTTCCTGCGTTCTGTAGGTTTTTCTGAAATGAAGAACAATTGAAAACAACTATTAGAAACATCTCTGACATCAAATCAAGCAATGATATAATAACATAATGTACATTTTACTGTTAAATTCTTATCTGTAATGTTACAAATCCAAATGAATGGAAATATTTTCAAGCCATCAGCCTGACTTCTGCTTAATGCCAGAATAAATGTCCCAAAATCTCATTTCACAATATTAATAGTCATTTTATTTTACAATTATCACAATGTAGTTATTTTTCTTTTATTGAAAAGAGAACATACATTTCCAGGCTTCATTTGGGCAACACAACTTCATTTTGGACAATTTTGTGTGTATTTGACAATTCAGGAGCAAGAAGTCATGAAATAAAATTCTGTTTGGGATCGTATGCCGTCTGAGAAGAGGATTTCTGTGCGCATGTTTTGGGTGTGTGTCAGACAGCGCAAGTACCATTGATCTGTCCACTTTACACCGCCCGGCCTTATTTCAATCTCACCTGTTGAGCTCTCGCTCACAGGAGAAGCCTCCATGGCACCCTGGGCAGTTAGGCCACTTGACGTCTCCTTTGGCTCAGCAGGAACTTGACCTGGCAGCGGAGGGCACAGCAATCCATCGAAGCTGTCGGACCTGGACACTGCATCAACGTTGATGTGAACCTGACCTGTGGACATAGAAACAGCCTCAGAAGACAGAGGTGTTAAATATCCAGGAAGCTCCTGGCTCTGTGTCTGGCAGCGGATCCTGATCATCAGAACTGGGTCTGCAAACATCACATAGTTAGTTATGTTGTAACAATAATCAATAATCAATGTCAGTGGGTCAATTACAAATTGTTACTTCAGTTACAAGGAATCAAATTCATCTGATCACTTGGGGGATCAAATGGGTTACCTGGCACAATTTTCTTCACATTAATGTAGGCAATCATTTTACAACATAATACCTTAACATACCATAAAAAAATGAAAAACTAAAGCAATCACCTCCTATTTCACCCATCGACATCTTCCTGCAATAAAAACTATACAAAATACAATACAAGATGCAATACAATAAAATACAACTCTCCTCAGAAATACTCCTCCCAAGAAAAAATAAATAAATAAATAAAATAAAACAAAAATTAATAAAAAAATTAAATAAAAACAAACTCCTTCTAAACTAAGAGAAGAACAATAAAATAAAAGTATCCTCAAAAATAATAGGAACTCTTTCAAAAATATAACTTTCTATAAAAAGGATATATCCTGCGATGTCTTCTAGAATAAAAGTCTCCTCTCAGAAATCCTCCGAACAGCTTCAAAGTCACAAGATTCGCACAGAAAATAGTCTGCAAAAGTCTGTAAATTCGCCTCGTCTCTCAACCAACAGGCAGTGATCGGTTCGAGTGTATATATTCAGTCAGAATTCATAACACGCGTCGCTATAGCAACTAAAATTTGAAACTCATATTGCATGCACGCACGTGCGCATGAGAAGAGCGCGTGAGCTCACATCAAATCTGAACACATTTATTGACTGTTTCAAACTTAATTTTGACGTTTTCTTTAATATATATATATATATATATATATATATATATATATATATATATATATATATATATTTTTTTTTTTTTTTTTTTTTTTTTTTTAATTCACCCATTTTAACATTTGGGTGATTGGGACACAACGTTTGGGTGATTGGGTGATCTTTCCATTGATTTAGGGTAGTTTAAGCATATGTACTGTATTGCACATGTTAGTTCATACTTTGATATCATTTTATATGCAATATTTCCTTTTCTGTTTATCATCAAGAGTCTATGTTTATGTTTGTTCAACTTTATCTATTTTAAATCCACCTACAAAAGAAGGTTTGAAGTCCAAAAGTCATTGAAAACTTTTAAAAATCAATTAAACAAGTGAAAAAAAAGAAGCTAAAATTCATACAAAAAAAAAAAGAAAAAAGAAAAGAAAAGTAAACTGATGCAAAACTTCTTTTTTTTTTTTTTTTTTTTTTGGTAACGTTTGGATGAGATGTTGGGTGGGCCCATCACCAATTAACTGTCTGACAAACAAATGTAACCTTTGGCACTTTTGGTATTGTAATTGTATTATTATAATAATAATAATATGATATTAAAATTAATATGATAGTTTCTTCCTTACATCTGCTATAACAGTGTTTCTCAAACTGGGGTACGCGTACCCCTGGGGGTACGTGAGGTGACAAAAGGGGGTACGCGAACAAAATGCGGAGTAGTTAATTTAACTCTACCATACCTTAAAATAATATTTAAACCGAGCATGTATTTCTAACTGGCAAAATGCCGTAAATCAATTACATTTAATCAAATTACCTCATATTTTGCAGTCTAAAATGACTGCATCCACACAAGCAGCATGCATATGATAGATTGCGTGCCGAATCTGCTGCCTTAAATCGCGCTAAATTACTGCCGTTCTCGACAATGCACCTTTGTAAAAGTGGGGATTTAGCACTTGCATGAAGAACAAATATAGACACAGATAGTGGATTTATATCAATTTAAGACTCAAACTTTCTTCGATACAAAAACATACCTTGTGTGAGTTCTTGTAGGCCTATTTAATGTTGATAACAAGGAAGAATCCATTTGTACCCAAATATACATTTTCGTTTAGCATGCAAGAGATTCTGGGTTGTATGATTGTATGATTTTTTTTTTCTCTCATTAAAACCAAAGATGTTCGTCAGTGATTGTATATCAAAAGCAGGGACACGTTTATTTGTATTTTGTTTTGTGATTCAACGTAACGAATAGAGAGTCTCTGCAACAGTTAAGCGATAGATTGAAGCGCTCGTCCGTGTGAACACTGCGCAGCGTGCACGAGCGCCAAGAGAACACTGTTGCGCCTCTGATAACAGCGACAACGAGCACTCAACATGATTTCAAAAACAACACATCCCAGCGCCAGATCGCCTATTATTAACTCAAATTGATAATCAACTAGAGGTGTTTCTTTTGTATTAGATATCCGCGAGATGTTTCAAAAAGTGGTGGGGACAATATCGACCCTTTCAAAAAGTGGTGGGGACATGTCCCACCCGCAAATTACGCCTATGATTCTATGGTCCAATTAGTATTTGGTATTTTCACCCCATAATGGCGTCCGCGCTACCGGAGCGCTTTCTAGTGGCTGTTGCCATAGCTGTTGCCCAAAAAATATCAGAGTGTCGCCTCTTGGGTTCTAAGCTCTTTGACGTTAGGTGGCGGTAATGTTCCTAGGAGTGAACAGCCATTAACAACAAGAAGAAGATAACCGGAAGTAGAATGTGTTTCATAGAGAGGCGCTACAGACAGTGTGCGCTGTAGTTATGCGACTGTATGTATCATACAGTGAAGATTTACTCATATTCACAGTATCTTCATTAGTTATTGTGTAATGGCGGCAGGAGGAGCGACGCATGTGGGGGATGTGGAGGAGGACGCGTCTCAGCTCATGTTTCCTAAAGGTGAGAGTTAACTTATACAAAACGAACGAATCACACCATCAGCTCTTTATCATGGACAATAAGCTCGTCAGCTGCACACATTCGCTCTGTACTGTATGTTTTTGTGTACTAAGACAATTTCAACTTAGTATCTATCACACACCCTGCAGTGCTTTCTCCAAAATGTGAGGAAATTGATATATTATCATTACATTACCTTGTTTTTTGTTAGAGACTGTCAGGTTGCGTGTTATTGTTTTGTTGGATTTCACTTAACTCACTTGGTTAAGTGTAGTTTTGAGTCTTGTTTTCAGAATGCAGAGGTGTGTGGTTCATTTCAGAAGCTGACTGATGTTTCATTTGTCTCAGAGTTTGAGAACGCAGAGACGCTGCTGAACTCTGAGGTTCACATGTTGCTGGAGCATCGCAAGCAGCAGAATGAAAGCGCGGAGGATGAGCAGGAGCTGTCAGAGGTCTTCATGAAGACCCTCAACTACACCGCCAGATTCAGCCGTTTCAAGAACAGAGAGACCATCGCCAGTGTGCGCAGGTCAGCATGCTTTACACAAGCTGTCTAGAACACACAGAACACTAATCACAGAGACGCAGACAGCAGAACATCTATTCAGATATAAACTCGAAATTCTGAGGGAGAAAAAAGTCTGAATTGTGAGGTAAAGTCTCAATTATCTTTATTGTTTTATTTATTTTTATCCCATTTTTTATTTTTATAGTCTAAGTAATCCAGTCAGCTGATTGTTATGCAAAAGAAACCTCTTCAGGGTGATACAAGACCCCGCTATGAAATTATCTTATGCTTATTATGCAGCTCGTTGCCACATATGCAAATAATTGAAAACAGAATATTAATCTGATGTTTCATTACCTTAAAATAACTTGCTTATACCTGAGGGCTGTTTCAAAAAACAAGATTAGAAAACAAGCCAGGCTTATTTTAGTTAGTCAGACTTGTTGTCAGCGAATTCTGTTTCATAAAACAAACTTAAATTAGTTCAAACTCAGTTACTCTGGCAACTTATGCTGGGAAACTAGCCTGGTCCAGGGCAGGCTAACTGTCAGGCTAAGCTGAGCTCCTCTAACACTGACCAATAGGAACGCAAAGATATTACAGCTGACTCTCTCGCATACATATATTTATTTATATATATATATATATATATAGAGAGAGAGAGAGAATTCAGGTTGATTGGGACACTTTTTCCCAGTCATTTCAATAGCAAAACGTGTCCCAATCAACATGAATTCACTATACACACACACACACACACACACACACACACACATATATATATATATATATATATATATATATATATATATATATATATGTGTGTGTGTAACCTACAGCTTTTCGTTTCTAACTGGCTAAATGTTTTGTGCCCAATATTTAATTAGATTGTTTTAAAATATATGGATAAATTTCTCTCTGGTTTTGTTTGCCAGCTGTAGTACCTTTTATGGTTATTAGAAGAGCAGAAATTAAAATCACACAATTAAAAATTAAAATAAATATGCACAGACTAAATTATAATTGGTAAGATGAATCTAAACTCAGTAATTGGCCCAAAGTATATTGATTTACCCCATTACAATAGTCCATTTACAGTTACTATCATAAAAATACACTTACTTGTAGGTTTAAAATTGTACATAAGGCACATTTAATGTCCAACATCAAATATTTTAGTGAAATGTATATTTTAGAATTCTTGCTCTTCTATTGCGTCCTGTCTGTTTAGCGCACAGCGGCGCTCATTCACTGTGAAGTTTAGCAGCAAAATGGAAATATTTGCATGACTTTCTAACATTTACAGATGGAGAATAAACTTGTGAAAAGTAAGTTATGCATTGAGGAAAGCACCATGTCTCAAATGCATAAAATAGCACAAAATGTATGCCGTTTCCTATGGTGGATCGATTTGATCCATGATCGACCTCTAGGGCTGCTTAAAAAAAGCATGCACGTGAAATTATCTTGACTAGGAAACCTGGAGCGGGACTGCGTGAACTTCAATTACGTTTTATGAAACCGCTTTAGCCCAAACTCATTTGTTAGGTTAATTCAAGTCAGGCTTTGGAGTTTAATCCTTGCTTTTCTTAGCGTCTTTTATGAAACAGCCCTCCGGTCTGTTATCAGTTGTAGCTGTTGTTGTGGTGGAATAACAGACCACTAGATGGTCTGTGATAGGTGTGATTTGAAGAATCATAGAGTATTACAGCAGGGAGCCATGTAAAAATATAAAAGGATGATGCATGGTTCTGCTGTAAGCATGGACAAGTTTGTGAAAGGACTGCCAGTGTCGGGTAAATGTGCGACAAATTCCTTACAGTAAATTGATGTCTTATTATATTTCTGGCACAACTAACTTCTGATTTACAACGTTCTCTATGATGTGTCTAGTGTAGACAGTAGGGATGGGCGATATATCGCATGCGATTGTCACGCGCATTTCGTCAGTAAAGCCGGTTCCCTGATTACTGCTAAATCGCCATCACCTGCTTTCAAATGGAGTGCCATTTAATAGACAGAGCCGTAGTTCACTGACAAGCTACGCAATATCACGTTCATTATCAAAGGCGATTCATCTGCGATAATGAATGCGAAATTGCGTAGCTTGTCAGTGATCTACGGTTCTGTCTATTAAATGGCGCTCCATTTGAAAGCAGGTGATGGTTTATGTGTGGTTTAAAATCCTATTCAAATTTAATTTCTGGAAATCAGTTTCAGTCTGACTGCTCTGATCAGATTTTGCATGGTTTATGTGACTTTGGCTATGTTTAAATTGTCAGTCCAAAACCGATTATTTGTGTATCCGATTGGAATCTGATCTAAATTATTGACTGTCCACATTGTGTATTAAATTTTAACGTGACAGACTGTAAAAAATAAAAGTAAACTCTGACATTATACCCAAAAATTCTTCATACAGTGGAATACCAGTAAAATTGATAAATTGGAACCAAAAATTATTCAGACACTTTGACCTGACCATGTTTTGCTTGTGTTATCTGACATAATTAAGATTTTTTTTTTTCTGACACAGTTTAACTCTGAGATCTTATCATATTGTATTACCATTTTTTTAAACTATAGTGAATAAACTGTATTAATGAATGAAATGTTCAAGGTGTCTGAATATATTTATATGTTGTTCTGATTTGCTATCATATATGTATATTGTATATATATATATGTATATATATATATCAGCTATAGACACTAACCAGTGCCACTATATTAGTCAGACCTCTGCCATTATTACAAACATCTTTTAGGATAGGTGCCGTTGTGGAAATATGCTACCATGCCATCATCATCTATTTGTTTTTCATATATCTTAAAAGTTTTTACAATCTTTCGTATTACAATTACATCAAGCATCAAATGTGGAAATCGCGTGCACCATAACACCAACAGCAGAACGGTTATCCAAACAACAGAGAAATGTACAACACTCACGTTACAGTGTGTGTATTCACACACACACACACGCTTGATGCTGTCTACCTTTACATTAGCCACAGTAACTGGGCTGTATTGGCCCACGTTGAGGAAACAGTCGTCGGTGAAATGTTTGGCACAGACATACAAACTTTGGGAAGTTTTATCAGCGTATTACCAGAGAAAATAAAATTAACCCATGTTTCTTCATAGGCTCGGATGAAGGAACTAAAAAAATACTTTGGTTTTCGTTTGTACATCCAAACACTGAACAACTGCCATGCATCGCTCGTTTGCAAGCCATGATGTCTCTCGAGGAAAAAAAAAGTATTGCGCTCACCTTCCACTGTAGTAGCTCATTTTCTCATGGGCGGGCAAAGCACAGAAAGGGGAGGTAACCTTTCCCCGTGTGACGACATATAGGGAAGATTCCAGATTGGGCCATCTGAGCTTTCATATTCTCAAAGGCGAAGCAAAATACCCAGGGCTCATCGTCTTTTCTAGCCACTGGAGGTCCATAGGCAGGCTAGGGGAACTCATATTAATGTTAAAAAATCTCATAAAGTGAAATTTTCATGCCATGGGACCTTTAAATATATACATGTATGTGTAAACACAACATGCAGTTTTTAAATGAAGGTTTTTATTATGAAGGGAAAACAAAATCCAAACCCACATGGCCCTGTGTGGCCCTGTCTGATGTTCCTGTTCTTCATCTGAGAGTCAGACAGCTGCCAATCAGTATCCTTTCAAACGTTTTGAACAACTCAGAACGTCAGTGGAGAAAGGCTTATAGTTCATCATAACATCGTAATAGACTCGCTATATTGATAAATTGACACAATTTTTCAAATCAACAGAAAATTTACCGGGATAACCTGGCTTCTCTCGAGACTTTCCTGCTTCAGAACAGTCATAATTAATGATATGCTAAAGTCTGCCGGCACGTTGTTGTGATTGGTTACAAGGTAGTCTGTGACGTCACAAACACCCACGATTTCAAACCGCGGGTTTTTGGTTTACTGCAGTTTTAAACATAAAATACTCAGCAATAGTGCTGACTTATGAATTTGCACATGGTTTGTCTTAAAGCTTATTAAAAACACTACATAGACATATAAACAACATTTAAAAACTTGATTTTCACCACAGGGGGTCTTTAAATAGACCGACCTGCCTGACAAAGTAAAGTAGACCAAAAGATCCTCAAAAACTACACATCATGTTGAGATCCAAAGAATTTCAGGAACAAATGAGAAAGAAAGTAATTGAGATCTATCGGTCTGGAAAAGGTTATAAAGCCATTTCTAAAGCTTTGGGACTCCAGCGAACCACAGTGAGAGCCATTATCCTCAAATGGCGAAAACATGAAACAGTGGTGAACCTTCCCAGGAGTGGCCGACCGACCAAAATTACCACGAGTGCAGCGACGACTCATCCAAGAGGTCACAAAAGACCGCACAACAACATCCGAAGAACTGCAGGCCTCACTTGCCTCAGTTAAGGTCAGTGTTCATGACTCCACCATAAGAAAGAGACAGGGAAAAAATGGCCTGCATGGCAGAGTTCCAAGATGAAAACCGCTGCTGAGCAAAAAGAGGCTCGTCTCAGTTTTGCCAGAAAACATCTTGATGATCCCGAAGACTTTTGGGAAAATACTCTGTGGACTGACGAGACAAAAGTTGAACTTTTTGGAAGGTGTGTGTCCCATTACGTCTGGCATAAAAGTAACACAGAATTTCAGAAAAAGAACATCATACCAACAGTAAAATATGGTGGTGGTAGTGTGATGGTCTGGGGACCTGCTGCTTCAGGACCTGGAAGACTTGCTGTGATAAATGGAACCATGAATTCTGCTGTCTACCAAAAAATCCTGAAGGACAATATCCGGCCATCTGTTCGTGACCTCAAGCTGAAGTGAATTTGGGTTCTGCAGCAGGACAATGACCCAAAACACACCAGCAAGTCCACCTCTGAATGGCTGAAGAAAAATAAAATGAAAACTTTGGAGTGGCCTAGTCAAAGTCCTGACCTCAGTCCTATTGAGGTCCTATTCGTTCATGCTCGAAAACCCTCCAATGTGGCTGAATTACAACAATTCTGCAAAGATGAGTGGGCCAAAATTCCTCCACAGCACTGTAATAGACTCATTGCAAGTTATCGCAAACGCTTGATTGCAGTTGTTGCTGCTAAGGGTGGCCCAACCAGTTATTAGGTTTAGGGGCAAACACTTTTTCACAGGGCCATGTGGGTTTGGATTTTGTTTTTCCTACATAATAAAAACCTTCATTTGAAAACTGTTTACTTGTGTTATCTTTGATTCATATTTAAATTTGTTTGATGATCTGAAACATTAAAATGTGCACACAAAAAAATCAGGAAGGGGCAAGCACTTTTTCACACTACTGTATTATGTAAACAGTTTTATTTTGGATGTGATTAATCATTTGACAGCACTATTTTGGTGTCCTGTGTTAGCATGATGATGTTTTGTGTAAAAACTGGAAATTTTATTAAATTTTTTTACACAGAGATATAATGTGGGATATAATATTACGATTTTTTCCCAAAATCGTAATATAAACTGAATGGAATGTTTCTGAAATTTAGATTAGGTTTGTTTTCTTGTTTTTTCTTGTACTTGTATAATTTTACTGTAATTTAGTGAATATTACATTGCTGATAACTGTGGCCTTGTTTTACAGCTTACTTCTGCAGAAAAAACTTCACAAGTTTGAATTGGCAAGTTTAGCAAATCTGTGTCCTGAGGCTGCAGAAGAGGCCAAAGCCCTCATCCCAAGGTTGGTCATTATAATGTGGAGAATTACTTAGTTTGGACAATCTCATGCCTGTGTACACAAAACTGTTATACTGTATACACAAAACTGTTATATCAAAACTGTTATTTACACTATTGGGCCACAGTAAAAATGTTGGCAGAGCAAGTAAAAATCTGAACTATTGGCCCAGCTGGGCCAACAGAAATCATTATTATCGAAGCTCAAAGTGCTCTTTAAAGTGCACCTTTGATGTAGTGTGTACTAAAGCTGTTTGTGAATGTAAAATGTCTGCAAAGTTTCAAAGATCAAAGTGCAGATAAATGGAGTTATTGTCTCCCAAAAGAAAGAAGCGATTCTGATCTGCCTGAAACGAGTTGTCATTAATTACAGTCTTACTTCCTGCTCGAAACTACGTAGGTTTGTAACAAATTGGCATAATGATGTATGTATAAATCTATGTATAAATCGAGGGAACGAATTAGTATATCATGCACACAATTTATTTATTCTTGCTTGTCATGTGCGGGCTCCGTATATATATTTGCACGTATTGCATGTCAAATAATTAACTGCACTTGAAGCTTTCGTAAGATTAAAAATGAAAACACCCAAAACTGTATATGGCACGAACTGTGTGGTGATGATACGTGAAATTCTGTAGAGAACGTCGGACAGCGTGCTGTGGGGACGTAATGACGTTTGCCATTAATCGATCTAAGTTCTATAACATGTAAAATTGGAACATGAATGGAATATTCTAAAAGCAACTCATGTAAACACCTTAATCATAATATTGTCTTATTCAGAATAAGGTCAGTAATTAGATTACTGCTGTCCATGTAAACGTAGCCATTGTCTACTTTGACCCTCGAACAGTGAAGTGGTGGCTGAGACTGTAAGAGTTTGGTTGTTGTTCATGTCAAGAATACACTGTTTTCTGCTGCCAAAGCAAATCCACTTTCATGCACTTCCAAAGGATGAGACCAGTGCTTCCCACACATAGACTTTACTTGGGTGGGCCGCACACATATAATAACGGCCGCCCAAGTATATTCGGAGACACATTTTTGCTTTTATTATTTTTATCCTCTTATACTTTTATATCCGCGCAAGATTATGAAACCATCCGCGATCGATTAACTAGTCGTTTCGTACCTGCTCGTTATGTGTGCGTCAGAGCTGTTTACTCCCACTAACATTCAAACGGGCGCTGCATTTTGCAAAGTCACAAGGGGGCGCTGTTGCGCGTTCTACAAGCTCACGCGACAGCGCTTCAGACTGCTTCAAAGTGATTCTCAATTAGGGCTGGGCGATATATCGAAGGCGATTCATCTGCGATAATGAACGCGATATTGCGTAGCTTATCAGTGAACTACTTCTCTGTCTATTAAATGCCGCTCCATTTGAAAGCAGGTGATGGTGATTTAGCGGTAATCAGGGAACCGGCTTTACTGACAAAATGCGCGTGACAATTGCATGCGATATATCGCCCAGCCCTATTCTCAATCAATGAAAAGCACACATTTATGCCAAGCGATTGCTAATGCTCAAGTTGATGAATTATTACAATGTCTACTTTATGGCCTTTATATAAAATGTTTTAGATGATTGTAAGAATCTGAAGGATCAGCCTGCAATAGTACAGACATTTCAAAATAAGAGTCCCAGTGTATTTCGGGCTTGTTTATAATTAAAAGTCACACGCTAAGTTTTTTCTTTTTCTTTTCGGCATTATTGGTATTTTGATTACACAAATTGTATTTAATTTGATTTCCATTTAATTCATAGTAAATTATTGTAGTCTCGCCCACAGGAAGAAAACACTAAGAACATTATTTGACACATGTATTATTCATTTTATAAATTTTACTAGTAAAATCTTTATCCCATTCACTGAGAGACACTATATGACAGCAAGGAGAACATAGGAAAATGTAAACCATTTAATAATAATAATAATAATGCATAATATTAGTATGTAATTAAATGTAATATGTAATTAAAATTAATTTCAATAAATAAAAATACTGTTAAAAATCACACATTATTTGTTTGTCACATGTAGTAGACCATTTTTGTGTCGTGGGAAATAGGAGGATTTTTCGCCCGGCTACCACTGCAAGTATATTTCAAATCTGTGGGAAGCGCTGGAGACTGTTACGTTCTTTAAACTATAGGCTTATCTGTAAGATTATATTTCTTAGAGAAATAAGATTATAAGTTGTAAGATTGTAAGATTATATTTCTTATTTCTTAGATTTGCACACTGATGTCACTGATGCATTTAACATCACAAACACAAATCTGACTCTCTGCTTTTGAGGTTCATTTACTTTATTCATTTAATGTGGTGTTTTTTTTCTTTCTAGCTTGGAAGGCCGGTTTGAGGATGAGGAGTTACAACAAATCCTGGATGACATTCAGACCAAACGCAGCTTCCAGTATTGAGCTGCCAACTCTCATTCAGTCAGAATGATGTTCACTTTGCTTTCTCTAATGGCTCTTTAGAGCATCAGTTTCCCTGTCCTTTGTATGTCTTTATATATTGCCACCATTGTTCAATTCTGTAGTTGCTTAACATGCTATTGTTTCGAGAAATAAAGTGTTTTTGATAAAAATGACAGTGTATCTTAATCTCATGCTGCCGTGTCACTGTGCAAAATGAATCATTACTGTACAAAAGAACTATCAATAATTGATATTAATTCAGATATGGGGTATCATGAGAATGTTATGGTCTGCTTAAACCCAAAGAATTCATTAAAATTACATTTTTACAAAAAAAAAAAAGTTATTAAAAAAATGCAGCACCGAACTTGAATGTCACTACCGAAACAATAAAAGTTTTAGCCTGATTTTAGCAATGCATGTCACTGGATTTTAACTATAAAGTGAGACTGCATCCCTGTCCATCATAGCTAGATCCCATCATTTTTAAGTAAATGTCACTACCGAATACGTTTTTTTTTTTTTTTTTTTTTTTATGTGATTAAATAAATATATTTTATGTACAATTGTTCAAAGATGTGTTTGTAAGGCATGTGCTCAGTTATGCTAAAAATACCTAAAATTGTCACTACTAAAACACACCTCACTCCCAAACCTTTATCAGTGATATAGTTGCCCAAATCAAAAGGATTTTAGTTTATAAAAGTCAGATTTAAAGTTTAAAACGTGTTTGACATCTGATCAAAATATAAAAATCCCTAGATCAGAGGTTGTCCCGTTCATATCAGTTATTATTAATGGCTAAGGGTCCAGTTACTGACTAATTTATAATAAATATAAAGTAAGTGTAACGTATTTCTGTAGCCTTTCGATAGATTTCTAGTGTTTCGGCAGTTACAAATCTTGGGAGGGGATGAACGGTCTGAAAATACAATAAATGAAAAATAAGTGAGTTTGAACCATATAAGCAACTGCTAAGAGTAGCTGCTGTTTACTATTGTATGAATATAATTGCAAAAATAAATGTTACGCGGACGCGTTGTCTATTATTATTATCTATGACGTATATGTGAATAATAATTCTCCTATTTAATATTCTCACTTTGTGTTTTCTGTTCAATAGCCATTAAAGTTTCTCGGCGTTATTATTATTATTTAATTATTCTGCGTACATGCACAGCGTTGTCACGTGTACCTGTTACTTTTTTCAGCGCTGGTCACGATGCACCAATCAGCGCACTCTGATAAATATAAAGGGCGTTTTTATTTAATCGTTTATAGAGAATTATTACATCCCATTTGTATGTCAGTCTCCAATTTTGGATTTAGTACATTTAGACGATCTAGCGCACATGTAAAATGTCGTGAGATTTGAATGTAACAACTCTTCTTGAGCCGCAGAGCGCTCCCTGGAGGAACACGCACTTCAGGAGTTATTCTTGCAGCGTTCGTCCACGTGTTATTGATGCGCCTGTGCGCATGCGCCTCTTGTCCGGCCCGGTGTGTGTATGATGGCGGCGTATGTGGAGATACTGAAGAACGAGTTTCCACAGATCGACTCTGAACTCTTCGATTATATCACTGGTATTGTACAAATATATGACATTATTATACATATGTAATACCTTATATGCGCTGTTAGTGTCAAGTCAAGTGTTAATGAAAGAAGTTCATTCATTACATAAAATAGTGCTGCATGCTGATGATGTGTTGGTCATGCTAACAGACAGCATCAGATAAATCTGATGAGTTACTGACATTACCGTTTAAATAATTTCATTGACACATAAGTTATCAATTTGATCAAAGCCTAAATGCAGTATAATTTCATATTTGTGAAATAAAGTAGCTGCATTGAAGTTTGACAGTGACACCGGTGTCATGTTTCCAGACAGATGATTTACTGTCTCCTTATTTACATAATATAATATAATAAATATAATATAATAGTTTGTGCCTGACAGATGATTTTCTTGAACAATACGGCAACTTAACAGTTATATAGTAGATTACGTGACACATGAGTTATTTTGAGATATATATGATGGGTTATTTAGCCTATGTCATTCAGAAAGCTGAAGCTGAAGAAACATCGACAAAAGTAAGGAAATAGAATCGGACATTAGTTTCTTGCTGTCATGACCTGAAATCAGTTATAAATACTGACAACTAAGCAAACTAACGTTACAGTGAAATATTCACAGACTGCAGATTGATTTATAGACTTGATAAACTGCGTCATGTCACATACATGACGCAGTTTATCAAGTCTATAATAGAGAATCACTCAAATGATATGATCTTTAACAAAAATATTATCATGGTTCACGAATCATGTTAGTGTCCCAGGCGTCATTCATCAGAATTTATGAATGGCTTTACAATGAATGAATGAATGAATGAGCACATTTTTATTCTGTCTTTATTATGCCTTCATTTGTTAATATATATTTTCCCCAAACTGATATATATGCAGCGACAACTGTAGATTTAAATTATTAATATTCATTTAAATTATAAATAATAATGTAGCCTATATGATAGACTTCATTTTCCTTTTCAAAATTACTCCAATCATATTTCAAGCCATTCAAAACCATCATTACAAACAATTCATGTCTGAAGTGTCTCAGCTGAAGAAAATAATCAATTTTTTATCGGCTTTAGTATATCGCCCGTTATATATATCGTGCATCCCTACTTAATACATATTAATAAGCATTATATTACTTAATCCCATCTTTTTATATAGATAATCCTTTTTATAAAGGATTAGTCCATTCACTTTCAAATAAAATTTTCCTGATAATTTACTCACCCCCATGTCATCCAAGATGTCTATGTCCTTCTTTCTTCAGTCGAAAAGAAATTAAGGTTTTTGATGAAAACATTCCAGGATTATTCACCTTATAGTGGACTTCAATGGACACCAAACGGTTGAAGGTCAAAATGACAGTTTCAGTGCTGCTTCAAAGGGCTTTAAACAATACCAGACGAGGAATAAGGGTCTTATCTAGCGAAACGATCAGTCATTTAAAAAAAACAACAAAAAAAACGAATATGCTTTATAAACACAAATGATCGCCTTGCAAGTGAAAGAAAGACATTAACATCTTGGATGACATGGGGGTGAGTAAATAATCAGGAAATTTTCATTCAAAAGTGAACTAATCCTTTAATGCATTAACCAACATCTAACAATGAGTGAAATATTCTTCCATTTATTAATGTTAGTGTTACTAATTTAGTTCACAGTGCATAAACTAATGTTAACAGATAAAACTTTGAATCTTAAAAATGTGTTGGTGAATGCTGAGATTTAAAATTAACCAAGATTTGTAAATGTTGTAGAAGTATTGTTGGTTTGTTCATGTTAACTAATGTTCACAAGTGAAACCTTATTGCAGGGGTACTCAAGTTCAGAGGTCAAGGGGCCACATTTAAACCACATAAAATGGGCCACAAATTACAACTTGCATCGTAAGACTTTATTTAAGACAATATTTGCAGTTTTACTGATTACCCATATAAGTCTTGCTAGGTCTTGTCCTATTTAAAGTGATACTGAACATGGAAAAAAAAAAAAAAAAGTTGATAGGTCGGATCACAAGTGGACGAGGGAGACAAATACCCATATACACCTTGTATTTTAATCCACTTTCAACCACTTCTGTCCTGATTTCTTCGAGGGGAAGGTCTATGGGCAAGTAAATGTATGGGTTTTTTCAGATCTTTCGGTCTAATGGACAAAATAAGCCTGTGCATTTTACATACAGTTGAGCTCAAAAGTTTACATACCCCTTGCAGAATATGCAAAAATGTTAATCATTTGACCAAAATAAGAAGGATCATGAAAATTGCATGTTATTTTTTATTTAGTACTGTCCTGAATAAAGTATTTCACATAACAGATGTTTACATAAAGTCCACAAGATTAAAAAAAAAAAAAAAAAGCTGAATTTATAAAAATGACCCAGTTCAAAAGTTTAAATACCCTTGATTCTTAATACTGTGTGTGGTTACCTGGATGATCTATGACTCTCTTTTTGTTTTGTGATGGTTGTTCTTGAGTCCCTTGTTTGTCCTGAGCAGTTAAACTGAGCTCTGTTCTTCAGAAAAATCCTCCAGGTCCTGCAGATTCTTTGGTTTTCCAGCATCTTCTGCATATTTGAACCCTTTCCAGCAGTGACTGTATGATTTTGAGATCCATCTTTTCACACTGAGGACAATTGAGGGACTCAAACACAACTATTAGAAAAGGTTCAAACATTCACTGAT
Source organism: Megalobrama amblycephala (assembly GCF_018812025.1). Classification (NCBI taxonomy): domain Eukaryota; kingdom Metazoa; phylum Chordata; class Actinopteri; order Cypriniformes; family Xenocyprididae; genus Megalobrama; species Megalobrama amblycephala. The sequence goes on along the minus strand of NC_063060.1, from coordinate 22,343,720 downwards.
GCTCCAGAAGAAAACATGATGCATTAACATATTAATGATCCCGGCTGTTGCGTCACAGTCTGTGTTATGTTGAGATTCGCCTGTTCTTCAGAGGTCTTTTGCACAAATCAGATTTACATAAGAAGGAGGAAACAATGGTGTTTGACACTCAATGTATGTAATTTCCATGTACAGAACTCTAATTATTTAACTATGCTGAGGTAAATTCAAATTTCAATTCTAGGGCACCTTTAACATTTTTGCATATTCTGCAAGGGGTATGTAAACTTTTGAGCTCAACTGTATGAACTTGCCCAGAGACAACTTAAAAACACAAGGAGAGCATCAGTTTTCATTTCTGCTCTGATAGCTGCAAGACCACATCGAATGCTGTGAGTGCATGTTAGAAATCCGGTATTGTGAGAGAACATTGTGCTTGGTATGTTTTTTGTCTTCAAACCAAACTTGGGGCTGCAGCCGACAAAGTTTAAATCCCGTCTGGCTAGCACACTTCCCAAAACGCATCTTAATACCAGGCCTAAGACAGTCTGTCAAATGTCTGTTAGTTAGTCTGTCACTTTATTATTCCCATTACAGAGAAAGCACTTTCACACACATATGTAGATCCAAAGCAAGTAAGGATTTTTTCAGCACACTTGATTAATGCAGGGCATGTGTCTTTCAGAACACACTTGGTCCAAAATATGTCGATGCTCTCTTCCTTACATCTTTCTTTAAGGATGTTGTTGTGATGCAGCTCTATGAGTTTCTCCTCAAATGCTGCCCTTTCCACACTGAAGTGTTCTCACGTTACTGCGACAGACATAGCCTGTATGTCACAAGCAAATGGATTCTCTGTGAATGCCAGTACTGGTTTGAGGGATTTAACGTCTGCAAATCTAGAATTTCTCTGTTACCCATATACGATTACATTTCATGATGTATTTTATCAAAAGAAATCACATACGTTCGTAAGAAAATGTTTTGTTTTCCAAAAAGATTTTTAATTCTAGTAATAAAATTTATATAATGATCCGAGGGATGTGGGTGGTCAAGACATGTAATGCCAGAGTAAAGCAATGCCACAACTTCATGCCACAACTTACACAACAGTGTTCAGATCATCTTTTCTCCTGACAAAATCAATGTAATGGCAATATTTCCATCCGCTGAATGTAAGCTTTTACATATTCCAAGCTTGCCTGCTGCACTGGTGACTTCATGTGCCTGTGTTAGTCATAAAAACTATGAAAATAAATCTAGGAATTATTGGATTGTTCAAATCAGTAGGGGTTGAGGCATCAAAAGTAGGGCTGCACGATATATCGCATGCGATTGTCACGCACATTTCGTTAGTAAAGCCGGTTCCCTGATTACCGCTAAATCGCCATCACCTGCTTTCAAATGGAGCGGCATTTAATAGACAGAGCCGTAGTTCACTGACAAGCCACGCAATATCGCATTCATGTCGCAGATGAATCGCCTTCGATAATGAACGCGATATTGCGTGGCTTGTCAGTGATCTACGGCTCTGTCTATTAAATGCTGCTCCATTTGAAAGCAGGTGATGGCGATTTAGCGGTAATCAGGGAACCGGCTTTACTGACGAAATGTGCGTGACAATCTCATGCGATATATCGTGCAACCCTAATCAAAAGTAACTAAGTAATGAGTTGTTTTATAGCTGGTAACTGTAATATTAATTACTGAAATATTATTAGTAATTAGTTACACTACTAGTTACTGGAAAAAGTAATATTATTACTGTAACTAGCACAACTGGAAGTAATCCCATGAAGCGATCAAGGACATTTCCGCGACTAAGCCATCTGAACTCTGTATGCATTACCATGTCAGGATATGCACTTTAAAACTCAACCAAGGAATGGTACTGTCTATGTTTCAGAGCATTTGCAAGAATAAAATTGACTGTTCGTGTCACAGTAGCTATGTTTCCATCCACCTTTTTTATGCGCATTTTGGGATATTGCATAAAAAACTGCTTTATGGAAACGCCCAGATGCACATAAATTCTAAAAATGCACATTAAAAGCCCGGAACACACCAAGCCGACGGTCGGTCGACTAAGTTTTCTCAGTGTGTTCCACACCGTCAGCTTAAGTTGGTCCTCATCTGCTTTTTTCCGGCCGATTCGACATGTTGAATTGGCGTCGGAGCTCGTCGGGCCATCTGATCATTCTGATTGGCTGTTCAGCTACTGCCACCTGCTGGTACGGAAAGGCATTTCTTCTTACGCAGGCACAGAACGGATGTGCTACTTGGCCGTCTGGTGTCGAGCGTCGGTTTGGTGTGTCAGGGCAACTTTGGACCCCAACCCCGCAGTTTGCTTTCATCGCCACTAGTTCGTCGGCGTCGGCTTGGTGTGTTCTGGGCCAAAAACTAAAGCACTTGTTTGAGTTGAATAAATTTGCCTTTACAGAATAAATTCCTCTGCGCATAAAAAAAAAAAAAAAAAAAAAAAAAAAAATCATGTGACTTTGCACGATGGGATGGCATAACTGGACTAACCCAGGGACTGATCTTTTGGTTGTTCTGAAATATCTCAAAGTACTTCGGTATAATTACCTTCCAGAACTGTCTTATGCCTGACTACATTCCCAAACAGCAGGCATCTGCTTTTGAAAGCAAGATAACGCTTTGATTGCATTTCGTCTGCGTGTTCTGAGACACAAGAAACTTATTTCAAAAAAATTATATATATATATATATATATATATAATTTTTGTGTAATAAGTATATATATATATATATATATATATATATATATATATATATATATATATATATATATATATATATATATATATATATTATACACACATATTCCAATCATTTATGGGGCACCATCAGTAGAGACAGAAATTAGTTTTTTCAAGTTTGTTTTTTGCCTATCAGTGCAGAGTGAATGTCCTCTCCACTGGTTTGGCCCTTTAATGGGAGCAAGGTCAACATTTCCTTGACAAATGTTTCCCCTTTAAGAAGACATACCCTCACTGCTATCTCCTTGACATCTGTGCTGTCATTAGATTCATCCAGCGCTAAACTGAAGTACTCTAAACCTTCAATATCTTTTAACACCTTTGAAAAGGGAAGCTTTGAAATTTGCCTGGTGATGTCGTCCTTGTTCTTAAAATCCGAAAACGATTCTGCGATTCTGCATACTCCATAATTGTATTTTTGAGAAATTCTCCCTCTGTAGCAGGCCTCTTTGCTTTTTGCAATATTTCTAAGCGATTCTGAATGATGCCTCAGTAATATTGTCAGCGGTTTAAACTAGGGTTCTCAAAAGTACCGATGTTGAAATAGATACCTTTGGTGCTCTTCACCGAGTGCTTACACAGATACACATGGAAGCGATTGAAAGCAGACGACTATGAGCAGATATATTAGGGATCTCAGTGCTTCCCACAGGTTTGAAATATACTTGCGGTGGTCGACGCATGGAAAATCCACCTATTACCCACGACATAAAAATGGTCTACTACATGTGACAAACAACAATTAATATGTGATTTTTAACAATATTTCTATTTATTGAAATTCATTTTAATTACATAGACTAACTTAGTGTGTGACTTTTAATTATAAGCAAGCCTGAAATACATTGGGACTCTTATTTTGAAATGTATGTCTATACTATTGCGGGCTGATTCTTCAGATTAGAGAGATAAAATATGCATTCTTACAACCGCCTAAAACATATTATATAAAGGCCATAGTAGACATTGTCATAATTCATCAACTTGAGTTCACTAACAATTGCTTGGCATAAATGTGCGCTGTTCATTAATTGAGAATCTAAAGCGCCTTGAGACATTGAAACGTGCAGCGCTCTTCTTTTTTTTTTTTGATGAATGAAATCATAGTCTTTTAAAGTTTAAAGGTGCCCTCGAATGAAAAATTGAATTTATCTTGGCATTGTTAAATAACAAGAGTTCAGTACATGGAAATGACATACAGTGAGTCTCAAACTCCATTGTTTCCTCCTTTTTATATAAAACTCATTTGTTTAAAAGACCTCCGAAGAACAGGCGAATCTCAACATAACACCGACTGTTACGTAACAGTCGGGGTGTACGCCCCAATATTTGCATATGCCAGCCCACGTTTCCAACATTATAAAAGGCATTAGACAAGGGCAGCCAGTATTAACGTCTGGATGTGCACAACCCAAATCATCAGACTAGGTAAGCAAGCAATAACAATAGCGAAAAATGGCAGATGGAGCAATAATAACTGACATGATCCATGATAACATGATATTTTTAGTGATATTTGTAAACTGTCTTTCTAAATATTTTGTTAGCATGTTGCTAATGTACTGTTAAATGTGGTTAAAGTTACCATCGGTTATTACTGTATTCACGGAGACAAGAGAGCCGTCGCTATTTTCATTTTTAAACACTTGCAGTCTGTATAATGCATAAACAACTTCATTCTTTATAAATCTTTCCAACAGAGTAGCATTAGCTGTTAGCCACAGAGCACTATCAAACTCATTCAAAATCAGAAGTAAACAATATAACAGTATACAATACTCACATAATCCGCCGCATGCATGCCGCATGCATGACAAACACTTTGTAAAGATCCATTTTGAGGGTTATATTAGCTGTGTAAACTTTAAGGCACTGTTCAAGGCAAGCGCGAGCTCTGTGGGTGTGGACCACGGGATTTAAAGGGGCCGCAGCATAAAATCGGCGCGTTTATAATGATGCCCCAAAATAGGCAGTTAAAAAAATTAATAAAAAAAAATCTATGGGGTATTTTGATCTGAAACTTCACAGACACATTCAGGGGATACTTTAGACTTATATTACATCTTTTAAAAACATAATCTAGGGCACCTTTAATAAAACCACGATTTATGTTTTCATCCCCAAAATATAAGACGTCTTAAAATGATAATTAAGACGTGTTTTACCATTTAATGTATGGCAGACTTTTTATGACATTTAAATTTTAAGAAATTTGCTTTATTCACACACATGCTCCTAAATACATTTTACAGTTTGCACAAGCCTGTCGAACCCTGTCTTTGTGAAATATCCTCACAAATCCTGAACAATACTGCGACACAGGTCAATTGGAGATGTTGATCACATGCATATTCTGACTGTGTGACGTGTGTTTTATGGTGCAGGCGTGTTGGACAGTGGCGGCTCAGATTTCGAGGATGCGGAGGAAGTGTTTGAGGCCATCGGCGGCGTTCTGCAAGAGGTCGGTGACAAGAATGAAGACGACATTCGACAAATCTGCTTCCAGATGTTCAACACACTCCAGCTGTAAGTGCCAATGATCTGATCAAGCATCAATCGAAATATCTGTTGATGTTCATATTCTTTCTAAAATAAAAACATTTTGTACTATCTATTAAATAATTTCCATAGAAATTAGAGGGGGAACTCATTAATAATGAATTGTCTTCTGATGGTGTTATTTGCATGTGCTTTCTGTATTTGTCCAATTCATCCAACTGAATTAAATGTTTTTAAATACAAAGCAAAATGACAGTGGAGGCGTAATGTAAATGTAGCGGTGGCATATTCTTTCCTAATCATCCTAACCACTCTGTCATGGCAATATCACGAGACTACTTTTCGCCTTGACGAGAAATCTCGTGACACGAGATCTCGCCACACCCCTATTATTACGGTTATAAATTCTGTTGTCTTCTTACTTTTATCCCCTATTAGTACAAGCCTGTTGTAGCAGACCCCGTCCGAATGATTTTATTGATGAGTTTTATGTTTATTGTACATCACACAAAAGCGTCCTTTTTCACTCCAGAAAAATCTGAATAAAACACAGTATAAGAAGTGCACATTATAATATTATCCATAAACTCTCTCTCTCGCTTGCATTATCCTCAACATACACAGCGAATTACAAAAAAACACTCGTTACCACGAACAGTAAACAAATATATACAGACCTTATGCCATTTCTGGGGTTCTTAATAAACTGGTAAACTTTATTTTATCCGTAAAACAACTCAGATGAAATGTAATAAAGTGCATGCTCTCCCTTTCATTAGTGCCGTATCCAGTATCGCTCTGGAGACTGTAAGTTGGATCACGAACAGTTGGTACTGATCCATTCTTGAGTAATAACTTTTTAGCAAAACCTGTTTTCTATTGTCCCTTTGTATTGACCCTCGTTCACAAAGCAGTCTGGTGTAAAATGATTCATGCAGACTTAAACGAATTTAGGTATGTGGGGGTTCATTCTCTTCAAAAACAAAACAAATCCACTGCGTCTTCACCGGCTCTTATGTCAGGAGTACATGAAGACTGTTATGTTCACTCTTACATCCAACAACAACACGCCTGAGTTGCTTACAAGAGATAATTGTTGTTGCTACAGCTGCTTCGGCCAGGAGAAAAAGGTGGACAACGTACAACTCGCTCAGGGCGAGGTCTATGCTAATTCGGCAGAGTCCGTCAGCAGTCGTGGGTGGGGCCTGTGCAAAGTCACGTCACTTTGCCCAGAATCTGTAAACGGCTTGTTCTGAGACAATGCTTATGATTTATGGAAAAAGAGGAGTGGGTGGATTGTGTACACACACTGCCGACACACATTTATGTCCAAACACCATGTAAAAATGAATTTTGCATAATAGGTGCCCTTTAAATGTGACATGACAGATCGCTGTAGCACCTCTTCCTCTTTAATTAATACAAGTTATAGCATGAAAAAACATGCATGAACATCAAAAGTTATGTTGAAAGATAGAGTACAACTTACCAAAATGCCTCATGTAATTGCTCAAGAAGTGTTTCAACCATGGAAAGACATCAGTAACACAGCTTGTGAACATTGTCACGTAATGTTGCATTTACTTCAGGAAAGTTATCCAGTGTTCACTGATCATTAGTTTTCTATTAAAAAAAAAAAAAAAAAAAAAAAAAAAACACCAGAGAGGAGCTAAACATAGATTAACAACTGGGAAGTGATGTCGAAATCACAATCACTTATAGGCCTTTTCTCAATACTAAATACAGCATAATATTTATATAAAAATAAAATATTATTTGCTAAAAAATATTTAAATGAACAGTAATAGCCATTATAATAGTATAAGAAGTTTCTACAATAAGAAATAAACACAAGCAAACAATTCAATCAAAAGTACAAAAGCAGCACTCTAGTTAGTACAGAATTCAATTAAATAAAAAATAGTTATGAAACTTAACTTTTTCCTTATCCAAATTGATTTGCTCCAGAACAAGTAATGGATTAATAAGACCAACGATAGATTGTAGTTTGCAATAACATTCTTGCCTAAAAACTCATAAAACTACATTCCATGACACAATAACAGTATTATTTTTAAAATTATTGTGGGTTTGAACCTCCGCTGACGCTTGCTGTGAGAAATGCTGCCAGTATAGATCTGGCTGAAACAAGCAGAGTGATACAAATTGAAACATTTTTAGTGTGATATTAGTAGAATATTGCATGGCTGGAAAAGGCTCTCAGCCAATCAGATTCAAGGACCAGAACTAAATGTTGTATAAAGTTATTATTACTTTGAAATTTCAGAGTTCTGAAAGGGAAACTCTCTAACTTCTCTCTAACATCTGCTGCTGTCATGTTTTTAAGAAAAAAAAGAGCCATCAATCTGTAAGACTTCAGCAAAGTAAAAATTTTCCATTTAAAAATGAAACGGATGCATGACAAATTCATTTAGTCAGTATTAAATCACTTGTTGGATGACATACATGTGCCTGTTTTTCTGTTCTTATGCCTTTGCTGTGACAGTGGCCACCCTTAAATATAAAAGCTTTTACTAAACCTCTATTGACAGATGATAAAACCACAGAAAATCCATAATTTTGTTTGTTCTTGTCAGGACTAAGTGTGACTCTGGTCAGCAGCAGATGCTGCTAGAGGCTCCAGTGCAGTTATCGCAAGTGTCTGCTGACACAGGTGAGAGATTTTTTTCAACTTTTTGTACTTCATTTTTTACACTCTCAGTGGTGATAGACAACAACTAGATGACATAAATCATACAGGTGATGGATTCCAGTTTTGGCATTAAGGGTAATACTTTTTTTAATATTATTGTATTATTTCCTCAATGTATTTATTTATTTTTTTGTTCTAAAAAACAGTCATAATTGTAATACACAACCATTTCTTTAACCATGAGAATGAAAGGCTGCTGCATTTTTAAGACTTTAATGTAAATGGCTGGTGATCTTCTTTGCATAGGAAACACCTATTTTGATGTTAAAGTTTTTTTTAATACAGTAAACTCATAAAGAGGCCATATTATGCCCTTTTACAATCTCTTGATTTTGTTTTGGGGCTCTACTAGAATAGGTTTTCATGCTTGAATCTTCAAAAAACACATTATTTCCCCCCATATTTAACACTTGTAGCTCCTCTCTTCCCAGTCTGTCAGTAACACTCTGTTTAGTTCTTGTTTCTATGATTGGTCGGCTGGTCTCGTGTGTTGAGATTGGTCAAGCGCTTTGAGCGTGTTTGGGGAAAAATTGCCCCGACCCTCATCATAACCCCGAGTTTTAACACTCAACCAGGCCCCAGCCCTTTATTTTTGCTCATGCCTTGGGCGGGAGTTATTTAAATGAGGAATATTGAGACTTCGTTCCCGGAACAAAAACTCACTCACTGATATAGAGATTAACTCCTTTTGGAGTGACTTTGTGCTTTGTAACTTTGCATGCTCAAACAGCACCATTACAAATAGGTCCAGTTTAATGTCAAAAGAGTGTCTGAAATGTTTCTGCTCTTTCAGCATCATCCGCTAATGATGTTCATGGTATCTGGATGATGAAGAGGAATCCGAGTACAGTAAGTTTATCTCATCTGCCTATACAAGCTTTCAAACTTGAGTAAAAAGATTTTATGATGTTATGATGTTTTGAATAGGTCTATGTCCAGCACCATCAACCATGTGATGCTTTACTTTACTGGTAAAAAAACTTCATGAATCTCTTCTGTTTATGTTAGACTGTGGATGCCAAGAAACTAGAGAAAGCTGAGGCCAAACTGAAAGCCAAACATGAGCGCAGAAATGAGAAAGACTCACAGAAAACATCATCTGTACTGTGAGTTCTGCTTCACCGCTGGAATTAACCAGTTTCTTTTTATGACTGTTAGCTGTTTTTCTCCCAATTTTAAAATGGACATGAGATTTTCATATTACATACTATAATGTTCAAATGAACTTCATGCAAAAAAGTGCTGCAGTCCACTAATGATAAAAACCCTTTCATTGAGGTCAGTGAATGACTATTGCTCTGTTTATGAATGTGTTTTTGCAGGGTTTTGGAGGAGGCCTCGGCCAGTCAGGCGAGCAATAAGAAAGAAAATCGTGTCGACTCGTCTGGGAAGAATCGGAGTTATGACATCCGTATTGAGAATTTTGATGTGTCTTTTGGTGAACGGTGAGAAATCACTTGATTAACAGAATCACTGACCAAAAATATTCAATTATAAAATATCATTCTTATAAAAAGTTTGAAATCTTTGTGAATTGTCATTTTAACCGTAAGTACACAAAGCATTCTTTATTTTGAGACAGTAAGGATAACTTAAGTGATTTAGTTAATTTAGTGAAGAATTGATCAGACTAACTACTGCTGCACAATATATATTGGGACTATATTGATTATTTACATTATATAGACTACCGCTCAAAAGTTTGGGATCGGTAAGATTTTTAATGTTTTTAAAAGAAGTTTCGTCTGCTCACCAAGGGTGCATTTACTTAATTAAAAATACAGTAAAAACAGTAATATTGTGAAATATTATTACGATTTAAAATGACTGTTTTCTATTTGAAAATATTTTAAAATGTAATTTATTCTTGTGTTGGCAAAGCTGAATTTTCAGCATCGTTAATCCAGTCTTCAGTGTCACATGATCCTTCAGAAATCATTCTAATATGTCAATTTGCTGCTCAAGAAACATTTATTGTTTACAATTGTACAAAATTTTGTGTACAATATTTTTTTTCAGGATTCTTTGATGAATAGAAAGTTCAAAAGAACAGTGTTTATTTGAAATCTAATCTTTTGTAACATTATAAATGTCTTTACTGCCACTTTTGATTGATTTAATGCATCCTTGCTGAATAAAAGTATTCATTTCTTTAATTTCTTTTCAAAAAAATAAAAATAAAAATTCTTACTGACCCCAAACTTTTGAACGGTAGTGTAAAATGTTACAAAAGCTTTGTATTTTAGATAAATGCTGTTCTTTTGAACTTTCTATTCATCAAGGAATCCTGAAAAAAAAAAAAAAGTACACAACTGTTTTCAACATTGATGATAATAACAAATATTTCTTGAGGAACTAATCATCATATTAGAATGATTTCTGAAGGATCATGTGACACTGAAGACTGGAGTAATGATGCTGAAAATTCAGCTTTGCCAACACGAGAATAAATTACTTTATAAAATATATTCAAATAGAAAACAGTTATTTTAAATTGTAATAATTTTTCACAATATTACTGTTTTTACAGTATTTTTAATTAAATAAATTAAGCCTTGGTGAGCAGACAAAACTTATTTTAAAAACATTAAAAATCTTATATATATATATATATATATATATATATATATATATCTCACACTTTGAAAAATGTCTACATGGCCTCTTGTTTTATTGCTTTAACAATTGTTTTAATAGAAATGCATTTCTTGTGTTTTTAAACCATAAGTTATTTTGTTCCCGAGCGCAGATGTCTGCTGCAGGGCGCTGAACTGTCTCTGGCCAGCGGCAGGCGCTATGGTCTTATTGGGCGTAACGGGCTCGGTAAGACCACTCTGTTGAAGATGTTGGCGAGTCGGAGCCTACGCGTCCCTTTGCACATTTCCATTCTGCACGTGGAGCAGGAAGTGGCCGGAGACGACACCGTGGCTCTGCAGAGTGTTCTAGAGAGTGACACCGTTCGAGAGGAGCTGCTGAAGGAAGAGCGTTCACTCAACGCACATATCGCCAATGGAACGTACGTCAACTACAGCCCATTATACACTGACCAATTTAAATATGTTGTATGTTTGTATCATATAGTGTGGTGTGGAGGACACTGTGCTGTTTTTGTCCTCGTTTATTCTGTAACCTCAGTTTGGAAGCAGTTTTTTTTTTTTTTTTAACATATTGCTCAGTTAACAGGTGCACTTTTTGGTATTCAAACACAGCATAAAAGATTTGTAAAGTATATCACCTGACCATTTTCAAATGCATATTGTAATGGGGCTTACAAAACAGCATGGAATTTTCCCAATAATATTTCTGTCACTATATTCATCATTTAAATAATTTAATGTTTAAAATATTTGTACTTTTAGCTAAAACTCCTGTTTCTGTGTCTTTCCTTCAATCTTTCAGTGCAGATGGGCTAGAAAGTGTCCGTCTTTCTGAAATTTATGCTAAACTGGAAGAAATTGAAGCTGATAAAGCGCCTGCCAGGTGAGTAGAAAATGATTTGCGTGTTTATCAAATAAATTGGAACAGGTGTGAGATCAATTTACACATAAGTTTCATGTATTTTTTTGATCAGGCATTCATATTGTTATTTAAGACATGTAAGCATGGTCAAACAGTCTGTTGAAAAGGTCATGTGATGCTTTTATTTTCCCTCCCCACTCTTTCAGAGCATCAGTTATCCTTGCTGGTTTAGGCTTTTCATCCAAGATGCAACAGCAAGCAACCAAGTGAGTATGTTGCCATGCAATGATGGTTACTTGCTAAACTATTGTTTCTCTCTTAGAAATGTTCTGTCTTCCTCATCTTTTCTGTAAATAAAAGCCTTTATAAGTGAATGTGTTCTGCAGTGGTTCTTGATGTGTGTGTTTCCTGTAGGGAGTTCTCTGGAGGCTGGAGGATGAGGTTAGCTTTAGCAAGAGCCCTGTTTGCACGGTGAGTTTATTATTCGTAATTAACAAATACGTATTATAACTTTGAAATAATGTAATTTTAGAAATGTTGGTGCAGTCTATATTGCAAAAAAAAATATATTATACTATTATATCATAATTTTATGAAATTAATATGTTTGTGTATTTTAAAAGGTTGCTTGGTTGTCTAATTTAAAGTACTTTGTGATGATAATGATTTTTTTTTTTTTTTCTGATGCTGTTTTCAGGCCTGATCTTTTGTTACTTGATGGTGAGTAAAATGTACTGAGTATGGTCAATATATTATGTTCTTTGTTAAATATTGATACATATATTTTATTCATCACTTCTATACAGAGCCCACAAACATGTTGGACGTAAGAGCCATTTTGTGGCTGGAAAACTATTTACAAGTAAGTGTCTTCTAAGACACACAGTTCAATAGTTTGCTTTATTTGTTTTATTAGTTATCTTTTAACAGTTCTAAATGAAAACTAATGGACTAACGTTTTAATTGCCAAACTCTGATAAAAAAGTTTTTGAAGTAATTGTACCTTTCTTTTACTCTAGACATGGCAGTCCACCATCCTTGTGGTGTCTCACGATCGTAACTTCTTGAATGCCGTGGTAACAGACATCATACACCTGCACTCCCAGCGGCTGGAGAGTTACCGCGGCGATTATGAGAACTTCATCAAGACCAAAGAAGACCGACTGAAGAACCAGCAAAGAGAATATGAAGCTCAGTTACAGTACAGAGAACATATACAGGTATCAAAGCAGGTCAACCCAGCTTCTCTGCATAACTGCTGCAGAACATGTTCCTTATCTAGACAGTAGGTGGACAGAGATCTTGCATATGTGTGAAATCGCAAATGTGTCACCCAGGTCTTTAAAAGTCTTAGTTCATGCGGAAATCATTCTATGAGAAACCATTCTAATATGCTGATTTGGTTCTTTGTTTTAGTGATTTATCAATGTTGGAAATGTTTTTTCTGCCTAATATTTTTGTGCAAACCATGACACACTACCATTCAAAAGTCTCAAAGAAAGAAAGAAAATATTACAAAAGATTTCTGTTTCTAATAAATGCTGTTTTTTTTTTTTTTTTAAACTTGCTTTTCATCAAAGTATCCTGAAAAAAAGAGTATCATGGTTTCCTCAAAAATATTAAGCAGCAAAAACTGTTTCAAACATTGATAATAATAACAAATAAAAGTTTTTTGAGCACCAAATCAGCATTTCAAATCAGCATTACTGTGATAAATTACATTTTACATTAGATTATAATAGAAATCAGTTAAATTGTAAAAATACTGCACAATATTTCTGTTTTTACTGTATTTTTGATCAAGTAAATGCAGCCTTGGTGAGCAGAAGAGACTTATTTCAAAAATATCTTAAAGATTATAAACTTTCTATATGAATTATGGCTGCAACAACAAAATGTAAAAGAAAAAAATAGGAATATTTTCTGAACGCATTGTTCATGTCTGCATATGTCATAAATATTCACAAAATATTACACAATATATTTTCTCAATTCACTAAAAATTGACAATGTATTGACATGTTTATTATCCATTGACAAAGCTGCCAGATGAAACTTCTGTTAATGTTGTGCTTGTGTCAGGTGTTCATTGACCGCTTCAGATATAACGCCAACAGAGCCGCTCAAGTGCAGAGCAAACTCAAGCTGCTGGAGAAACTGTAAGTGTGACATGAGCAGCTCACGTTTATTCACTGATCAAACTCACTCGCTGCCTCCTCACCATCTGTCTGTGTGTCACAGGCCTGAACTCAAGCCCCTAGTGAAGGAGTCTGAAGTCATCTTACGGTCAGTTTCACTCCGTCTTCTTCCTGTGTGTTTGTGAAGCAGATTGCCGCCTGTCGGAAGTGAACAAGTGTTTTGTTCTGATCTCCCAACAGTTTTCCAGATAACTTTGAGAAGCTGTCTCCCCCAATCTTGCAGCTGGATGAGGTGGAGTTCGGCTACTCGGCTGACCAGCGGCTCTTCAGCGGCCTCAGCGTCTCGGCTGATCTAGAATCCCGTATTTGCATCGTATGTGCTTGCAATAGAAGATCTGACACTGTGTGAATGTTCTGCTTGAAATATTTCCAGAGCTTGCTGGTCTTTTCTGAAGCGATTATTAGCATTGCTTAGTATTTTTTTTTAATGTCTATTATGATAGACATTGATTCAGAACAGCATTAAAACCTAGATAATTATAAATATACATTTATCTGGGTTTTTTTGCCCAAGAAAATGTCCCTGGTTAATGTCTCTTAAGAGATTTGGCAAGTTGATTGTGAACACAAAACCATTGCTGAAACACAGACATTATTGTTTTGAATACGAAAACAGGTTTGAATACGAAATATCCATTTGATATCTTATGCATGGCTTAAACCCGCCATACTATGTAGTTTAAATATATGTAATAGTTCGAATTATGCAATATTTGTCTGTTGCCACCATGCCTCATTTAAAGGTACCATCGAATAGAAAATTGAATTTACCTTGGCATAGTTGAATAACAAGAGTTTAGTACATGGAAATGACATACAGTGAGTCTCAAACACCATTGTTTCCTCCTCCTTATATAAATCTCATTTGTTTAAAAGACCTCTGAGGAACAGGCGAATCTCAACATAACACCCACTTTTACGTAACAGTCTGGCTCATTAATATGTACGCCCCAATATTTGCATATGCCAGCCCATGTTCAAGGCATTAGACAAGGGCAGCCAGTATTAACGTCTGGATCTGTGCACAGCTGAATCATCAGACTAGGTAAGCAAGCAAGAACAATAGCGAAAAATGGCAGATGGAGCAATAATAACTGACATGATCCATGATTACATGATATTTTTAGTGATATTTGTAAATTGTCTTTCTAAATGTTTCGTTAGCATGTTGCTAATGTACTGTTAAATGTGGTTAGTTACCATCGTTTATTACTGTATTCACGGAGTCAAGAGCCGTCGCTATTTTTTAGGGATGTCCCGATCAGGTTTTTTTGCCCTCGAGTCCGAGTCCGAGTCATTTGATTTTGAGTATCTGCCGATACCGAGTCCCGATCCGATACTTCTATAATACATCAAAAAAAGAATAAAGAAGAGCGAAAAAAACAGATCCAGGACGTTCCTTATTTTTTATTTAATTACAAACAGAGCACTTCTGTGAGGTAGCTTGAACAATCAAGTAATAAATAACATAAATTGTTCACTTCACTTCACTTTAGTGCAACAGTAAATATAAAAAAGGCCTGTGTAATAACTAAAATAATGTTTATATATATCATATTTTCTGGCTAGTTTACTTTAGTTTTTTATAATACACCATACTTTAACCCAAACTGAATAATAAAAAACAAGTTTAAATGGGTAAATCTTCTATTATTATTTTTGATTCTTAATTTTCTTTTCTGTCATACTCAAATTCTTGTTAAAACACATTAGACATGCGTATTGTGTGCATTTTGAACACTTTTTGTGTGAAATTATATTTATTTTGTCCATCAAAAGTGTGCTTTCACTTTAATTACGCGTCAGCAGCGCAGCGTGTGTTTCAATCAGCTCCCTAGTTCAGTAGTCAGGGCACTGATCAGGGTATCAGCCACATTCACTTTCATTATATACTGATTCACGACCTAGGGAGCTAGGGAGCTGATTGAGACACAGGGATAGACTCGGTGCCGAGACGATCGCGGCACTGCTGCTTACGCGACGCTCCTGCCTGACGATTTACGAGCTGCTCCTGCTGCCTGTGTGAATGCATCCGTTGGTTGACATGCACGCTGAAAAAAATATGCGCTACTCACGCGCCGCTTACGCTTGCAGTGTGAAACAGGCCTAACTCTGTGCCACCGCATCACTATAGATGTGTTAAAAATAATGAGAATATATATACATATATATCCGAGTCCTGATCGGGAGGTAACGTCCGATTCCAATCGAGTCTGAAACCACATGATCGGGCCCGATTTCCGATCACGTGATCGGATCTGGACATCCCTACTATTTTTATTTTTAAACACTTGCAGTCTGTATAATTCATAAACAACTTCATTCTTTATAAATCTCTCCAACAGTGTGTAATGTTAGCTTTAGCCACAGAGCATACTATCAAACTCGTTCAGAATCAAATGTAAACATCCAAATAAATACTATACTCGCATGATCTGATGTATGCATGCAGCATGCATGACGAACATCTTGTAAAGATCCATTTTGAGGGTTATATTAGCTGTGTGAACTTTTTTTAAGCTGTTTAAGGCAAGCGCGAGCTCCGGGGAGCGTGAGGAATTAAAGGAGCCGCAGCCTGAATCGGTGCATTTCTAATTATGCCCCAAAATAGGCAGTTAAAAAAATGTATTTAAAAAAATCTATGGAGTATTTTGAGTTGAAACTTCACAGACACATTCAGGGGACACCTTAGACTTATATTACATCTTGTAAAAAAACGTTCGATGGCACCTTTAAAGGATTTTTTTGTGTGTGTGTGTGTGTGTTTTGTTTGTTTTTGTTTTGCTTTGGTTAGTTTTAGTAACTCCTATCAGTAAACAGAGAGAACATATTCATTACAATTATTTGAAACTATTAGTTAACTATTAGTTGAAATATATAATAGTTTGAATTATGCATAATTTGTCTTTCGCCGCCATTTTAATGGGTTTTCTTTTTATTTCTTTGAATTATGCAATATTTGTCTGTCTCTGCCATTTTTTTTTTTGGTTAGTTATGCAGTTTTTTTTTGGTTAGTTATGCAATAGATATCTGTCGCCGCCATGTTTCATGCTAAAGTGTCATGAAACCCCCTCCTGTTTTTAGCCTGGTTGTTCACACCTCTGAGTTGAAAAAGTCTCTAGAAATGGCCGTGTAAAGCAGTGGAAAGTGGAAGAGTAGAGGGTGGGAAACGGGGAGAAAACAACCAATAATACAAAGACCTACAACACACTCATACAGACACATGAATATTAAAGTAGGACCACAGAGAAAAAAAACATAACAAAAAAAAACAAAATTAAATATGTAAACCTAAAACAAACTCCCAGGAAAGAGGGAGAAACGCGGAATAACATTTAAAAGGTCTAATAATATTTTCGTTGCATTTATGAGCACTACAGTCTCTGCATTCCATTTACAAGTACTACTCTGCAACAAACAAACGACACGCGTCAGTTTAACAGAAAGACTAAAGGCATAGTTACTTTTTTGTCCATTGTTCTTTTTGAATTACTGGTCTACATCATTGTCTTCAGAAACCTCTCTCGTGCGCGCTCCGCATGTTGTTACGTGTTGTTTGAATTCTCTGCTGTAATGCAATCTCATGCGTAGTACAGCGCATTGATTGGGTTGAAAGATTTAATTCTCATGAATAAATGCAGAGAAGCACTCAGAACCGGATGACGTAGAATCGTGCTCTCCAGCCCCAGCAGCCAATCGCACACTCCGGAGGCATGCTTCTACGTCAGATTCCGTGACATTGTTTTGAGTTTGTTTTTCAACGCGGAAGAATGAAAAAGTTCAGAAAAATCCCAAAATAACCATTTATTTTTCACTTGTTGGATAAATGTATGAGTGCTTTTATTGTTCTCAGTGATGTGCAGCCTGTACATGTCTGTTCACATCTCAAAAAGTGTGTTTTTGGGGTTTCATGACCCTTTCTTTTTACTTTTTTACTTTTCAGTTAACAGAGCGCGCATATTTATTCATTCATTGACTTTGTAGGTGGGTG